>NC_058130.1:453126422-453164779 GCF_016433145.1 Gracilinanus agilis | reverse complement strand
CCTTTCTTTCTTTCTTTCTTTCTTTCTTTCTTTCTTTCTTTCTTTCTTTCTTTCTTTCTTTGTTTCTTTCTTTCTTTCTTTCTTTCTCCTTTCTTTCTTCTTCCTTTCCTCCTTCCTTCCTTCCTTCCTTCTTTCCTTCTTTCCTTCCTTCCTTCTTCCTTTTAATTTTTGTTAATCTGATAGGTTGAGGTAAAACAAAGGGGTGGTTTTAATTTGAATTTATCTTATTTTGATGGGTTTAGAAACACTTCTTGGGATTGTGGTTATTCTTTATAAACCACCTTTTGGAAAATCTCACATTCTTTTATATGTATTATTTATTAATCAGGTACAAATTTTATTATATTGTTTCTTCTAACATTGAAAACCTATGTTTCCCTTTGACAAAAATTGAGTGTTAAATGGTGGCAGTGAAACTGAGTCTATGATTTTTTTCTTAGCTAGGTTTAAAATGATTTAGTTGAGTTACTTCATAAACTTAATAGCAACAAGAAATCTGACTGAATACCATCTCACCAAGATCACAGATGACAGGGCTTGTCACAACTGCTGTACATAACAGATTATTTATATATTGTAGATGACACAGGTTAGTTAGTAATTACTCAATACAGCTATAAAAGATTATTAGCTATAAATGAATAAATTTACATAATATAACACTACTTTTTCCAATCGTATATCATAATTCATTAAATTTTGTATAAAACATTTTGCTCAGTTGTGAAGCCTTATATATTTTCAAATTATAATCATATTTTATAATAATATTGATACATTATAGATTCCTGTCATGCAGAGTAAGAACCTTGAAAATTTAGATTTCAGTTCCATATAGATACTCATTGATAGATTCCACTGAATGCTCCAAATAAAATATTACACTTGATTAATTTCTACTACATGATGTAAAAAAAGGTCTTCATTAGGAATCACAGTTCTTGTTGGCCATGTCCATTTTCTTCAAAGGAAACTGTTTTGAGCAGAATAATTCTTTTCAGCTTAATCTAAAAAGGTGTTGTTCCCACTTCAGACAATCAGTTTTGAATATATAAATTATACTGTTGGCTTGTTTTCATTCCCTCAAGATTTCATTTCAAACAAAATTAAATGATTTCCCTCATGATATTAAAATCATTATCAAATATGTGACTAAAATTAAGTTCATAATGCAATTTAATTTTAATTTCTTTCTCACTTTACAAAACTGATTGAATTTTAATATTCACTTGAAGTTTGTTCCCAGATACTTATTTTTTTTCTTCAAAGAGCTGGAAATAGTACCAAAATTACAACAAAGAAAATTTTGCAAAGGTAAAAAAATGTACCCGTCAATTAGGAAATGTCTAAAATTATTGAATATGGATATAATATAATATTAGAAATGTTGAATATAGGGAACTAATAGAATCATATAAAAATGTGAACTGATGCATAATAAAGCAAGTAGAACCAGAAAAACACTGCACATAAGAACTTGGTTGGATGTTGTCCTTTCTACTTCAAGAGGACCAAAATGATATCACCATGTATGCCTACCTTTGGCTGATCAGACCAATAGAGTCTGGAAAGGCTCTATCACAGATCAGACACAAATAGCCCATATGAACATTTGGAGTGGAGATGTTACTAAATTTGTGCATCCCTTTTGCCAGTGTTGATATTTATGACTCTTAATGCAGGTAGGAGGGTTTAAATCAGAACAAGAGGTTATTAGAGATGACAGAAAAATACAAATAGATCCAATATGAGGAATATAAATTTTAGGAATATGTTTGCTGAGTAACTCATTGCTGAAAGTCACAAGAAAGTGTGGTGGATTTGGTATCAAAAGATCTGGGTTTAAATTCCATTTTCAGGTGCTTATTTATCAAGATGACTATAGGCAAGTCACTTAATCCCTCTGAAACTCATTTTTCCCATCCATAAAATAAAGATAATACATTCATTAAAATTATTTGACACCATAAGACTAAATGCCTTAAACATGTTCATTATAATACCACTGAGAAGTACAGAAAGCAAGGCCATGGTGGGGGGGGGGAGGAGTTGGTTTTTAATAGAGAGGAAGAGAAAAAAATAAAGTTAATTCATAGAATGTTGTTCTGGTTACCCTTGGTAGACAACAGGTAGTATGAAAGACAACTGTGCCCTGTGACACGGAAGTTTCAAGATGGGGCAGGAAGCACTGAGAAGAGTGGTGGGAATACCAAAGTCTAACTTGCTTCACAATATTGCCTAAAGCTTGCTGTGTGCATTGAGGAGAAGAAAGAAGTCATTATTCCCTCTTCAGGAGAACTCCCTAGTGGCTCTTTTGACTTCTTTTTAGTGTAAGGAGGCCCACCGAGGGACCACCTTATCCTTAAACTTTGATCTTCCTTTATATTTTGGAATGAGGATTTCTAGAAAGAAGAGGTAAACTTTTTTCCCCAAAATAATTTTGAAAAAGCAATTCCCTAACTAATTTGTTCAATTTTCAAAATGGATTTTATTGTCTGTATGTTCAAATTTTATAATAACATTTACTTATAATTTTCTAGCAAGAAAGGCATTTTCAAAGGGATAAAAGTCTTACTATTATAATTCACGATTATAAATCTATTCATAGATTTTTTTTCCTCCCATTTCTTTAGTATGCAACACAAACTACCTAATTATAGGTATTGTGGGAGGCATTGTGAGGTAATATCCTATTTAACACACTAGCAAATTTCATATCCTTAATGACGAATTATACATTATTTTAATAGGCATAAATGAGAAAAAGTGTATGTGTGCATTTGTTTGCGTGTACGTGTTTGTAAGCTTACATAATTAAAATTTAAAACCATAAATCAGTAATAATATTTTTAATTCATTTAGAATGGGAGTCAATGGGTTGTGACTATTAAAGGTCTCAATCTTTAAGCGCTTTGTCCTTTCGGACTCTTTACTATCATTCAGTCAGCCAACAAGTGTTTGAGCACTTAGCGTGTGCCAAGTACTGAACTAAAACCTGGAAATACAAAGAAAGGCAAAAATATGGTCCCTAAATAAACATCTATCCAAATTATAAATTTCTTTTGTAACATTCCCAGTAAATTGAATATCCAGCTTCTTTTTTGAATAGTCCCAAACATAATTAATTATTACCTTACAAGCAAATGATTCCATTTTTGTGAAAATTGAAAATATCCAGTTTCTTTTTTATTATGTGACAAAATCTGCTTCCCTGTAATTTTGACCCTTTAGTCTTAGTTATTTGTTTTTTATTTGATGGCTTCTTCAATAATTGAAAACAATTTATTTATTTATTATTTATTAAAACCATTTAATTAAAAACTTTTTATCTTTATACTAAACCTATATCATTTAATCAATCAATCAACTAGCATTTATTAAGTTTTTGTTTTGTTTCAGGCACTGAGACAACCTCTACTCTCAAAGATCTTACATTTTATTATTAAATCATTCCTCACATTACAGCTTTTTAAGTTTTTTATTATTCTGACCAACCTTCTCTGGACACACACCCCCTTGTCAGTGCCCTCCATAAAACTGAATTCAGTATTCTATATGTAATCTGACAGCATCAAAGATGGTAGAGCTACTACTTCTAAACATGATATTTCAATTAGTTTACTCTAAGATTACTTTTGCTTTATTTTCACCTATCAGATGAGTCACTTCTGTTTTATTTTATTTCTCACATGAACTATTTATTTACATTTTGTAAAGGAAGTAAATGAGACTGTAATGGAGGTTGTGAGATCTCTTATCTAGGTAATTTAACACAGGTGAATAATTAGGTGAGCTTCAGTGAATCTGCAGCTGCATGTGGTTTGTTTTGAATCAGCTGACAGACACGTCCACTCAAGTGATTCCTCCTTTACAACTGACCAGTGAGGAAGTAGATGATTCTTCCCCAACTGTCAGTGCTAAATGAATTTAGTTCTTTAGATGAAATGATGATTAATAAAGTCAAACCACTCTAGATGTTATAACTGACTGTGATTTGTTAATCCTGATAACCTAAGATCAATAAGCACTTGAATGAACTTGATGATATAAAGGAGAAGTTTTAACTGACAACTTCTCCTAAAAATCTTCAGCACAGATCAGGTCAGTACAGGCTTCTCTCTTTTAACTTATTTAATGATGGTAAACAAGGTTCAGGAAAGGATGGGTTGAAATACTGAGGAAAGAGAGATTAGGGATGAATCCTAGAACTTTGTCTAATTAATTATGCTTATAATAAATCTTCTGAAGTTTTCAGGAGAAGCTGATTCCCTGAATCTGCCCAGCAAACTGGCTTGGTCAGGCCTAATGCCTAACCTTGATTATTCAATATTCTAGCTCAGTTTAAGCTAATTTGGTTTAACAGAGCTGATCTTCAATATCTTCAATATTTATCTTCTTGTTGATGTTTGAATATTATTGATGATGTTTATGGCTGGATGCTGATAGCACTGGATGAGCAGTGAGCCTAGGTAACTAATCCTATGAGGTATAAGTTAACCTAGCTAAGAGAAAATCCTGAAATGCCTATCCTCCCACCGTTTCTCCAGATTGAGACCCTGAAACTAGAAATCAGGCTCAATTTATAGGGTGCTCTCAACAGACTCTTTGGTCTCATGCCAGCTCATGCCACTCCTGCATTCTGCACTCCAACCTCAGTAAATGGCAACCAACCTGACCAAATATGGCTTCTTACAAAAGTATTTACAATTTGGAGTTTATATGTTAAACTTATCTTTTTTTTTTAATTTTTTTTTTAATTTTTTAAACCCTTACCTTCCTTCTTGGAGTCAATACTGTGTATGGGCTCCAAGGCAGAAGAGTGGTAAGGGTAGGCAATGGGGGTTAAGTGACTTGCCCAGGGTCACACAGCTGGGAAGTGTCTGAGGCCAGATTTGAACCTAGGACCTCCCGTCTCTAGGCCTGGCTCTCAATCCACTGAGCTACCCAGCTGCCCCCTAAACTTATCTTTTTAATCAAAATTTAAAATTATAAAATTATCTCTAACAATGCTATATATCTTATTAGATTTAGATAATTTTTTTTCTGTCTTCCAAGATTAGTTTGGATACTTATTCTGAAACTTTAAGTTGGTTCATAGGTCATATTTTAGTTGTATGGGGTGTAGAAATATCATTCTATTGGAGTTAATAGAAGTCATCCTGTTTAAATGTATTTTTTTTCTTTTTCCTTTAGAATTATTTAACATTTTTTAAGTTAAGGATTAAAATTATTGGCTGATATATCTGTAGAAGCAATAGAGATTTTAGTTTTAGGTTAATAAAATATAGAATGTAAAGTTGACATAAACTTGGATGTTATCTAATCCAATGTCTTCTGTGGAAACTGAAGAAGAGAGAGAAGTCAAATATTTGTGCAAATTTCCAGAAAAAAATGTTGTATGGTTTGAAGTCTCTTCCTCTGTCTCTAAATCTGGTCATCTTTTTATGTTTTACAAATGCTGATTTAATTCATATGCTATGAAGACAAACCATTAAAATACCATCAAAACAATAGTACAAAATGACATATATATATATATATATGTTATAACCAAAATGACTAGCAAAAAATTAGGATTTTAGAAACACTGATTGGAAATGAATCCATTACCATGACTATGAAATATTGGCTAATGAGAGATGGAATTTATGGAGAGAAAAATCTTACCTACAAGCAAGGGACCCTTAAGCAAGTCCTGAATTATATTTGGGAGAGAAGATATAGAAGAACTATAAAAAGAGGAAAAATGACTTAATTTGGCATTTAATAAAGGTCATGGAAACCCTTTTTGACATTTTTGCTTTGATTCCAGGATTTAGTTTTATACCATGTTTCTTGAGCCTCATATCAAGGAACTGTCCTAAATTTACACCACACTGAGTGGATTGACCTTAAAGGAGCTTACTTAGATTTGCTACTGGAAGAACTAGTGATTTAATTTGTTCACATAACATCACTCAGTCAAGGACTTTATTACACTAAAAATAAAAGAGGAAAATGGACAGATCTTTTGAACCAAAGTTAAGTTGACTCGAATTCAAAAGAAAAACATAGAAAACAGAGGCAATATGGTGTGACAACTAGAAGACTGACCTTTGAATGGGGAAGTCCTAAGACATATGTTTACTGAGTGATCATGAGTCAATCATTTCACCTGTCAGTGTATCAGACAACTCTCTACAGAGCAGAACCAGCAACAAGTCACACATGCTTTGCCCAAGCAATCTACTGGTGTAAACTCTTAATTAGGTAGCATCTATGGAAAGAGAAATCATGTGGGCTGAGGTGATTTCCTGGATTCCAGCTTTTGGGAGACTGTTCAGAACTCCTTAACCTTTACTTTGCTAGGTAACTAGAGGTTAAAAGGGATAATTTGGGCAAAAAGGCACCTGGATATTCTCTTCTACTACTGCTCTGGATAGTAAGGATCAAATGGGATGGAGGTTGCATTCTAATTAAATTTCTTTTTAGAAATGGCTTTCTCATGTGCACAAAATGTTTTCCTTCCTATTCTCTGCCTTCTGGCCTTCTTGACTTTCTTCAAGGCTCATTTAAAATCTAATATTTTATAGGCAGCTTTTCCTGATCTTACTTAATTCCGGTATCTTTCCTTTGTCGAATATTCCTACTTTATTTTGTATCCAATTTGTATATAATTATTTGCATGTTGTTTTTTCCATTAGACTATTAGTATTTTGAGAAGTGGAAGCATCTTTTGTCTTATTATTTAGACTCAGCACTAACCACAGGCACATAGTATACTTCTCATAAATGTTTATTCAACTATGGATTAACTGACAGTAGAGAGGGAGAGATCAAAGAAAAGTGAGATACTGGGGATGCAAAAAGAGGCATTCTGCTAGAGAAGACGTAATGAAATGGGGTGGTTTTCCTTGGTAAAACAGATGGAAGTCATCTTATTGATATGACATGAGGATTAAGGAAAAAGAGGGGACTTTTAGGAAATGGCCTCAGTTTTTGAAGTGAAACACAAGGCAAAGTTTTATTTTATGAGTTTAAAGAAGAAGAGAGCTTTAGGAGATTTGAAGAGCTAATCTTTCATCTTTTTAATATGTGTTTAATAATATTAAATCAATCATAGCCCAATGGAATTAACTACTATGTATTTCAGTTGATTTTTATATAAATTAAGTATAGGTCTATATTATGGTGAAGAAAAAATATTAATTTATTCAATAAATATTTGTTTAGTATTACAAAATGTTCAGTGGTAGACACTGAGTTTTGACTGTTTCGTGTAATGGAGCTGGTGCTTATACCGTTTTTATGTACACAATTATTCAGTCACTTTTGTTTAATAGCATTTTTTGCCACCTTGGGGTGGGGGGTTTCCTTATTGACTTTTTTTTTTAAATAAAACCCTCACCTTCTGTCTTGTAGTCAATACTGTGTTGGCTTCAAGGCAGCAGACTGGTAAGCACTAGGCAATTGGGGTTAAGTGACTTGCCCAGGGTCACATAGCTAGGAAGTGTCTGAGGCCATATTTGAACCTCAGACCTCCCATCTCTAGCCCAGGCTCTCAATCCACTGAGCTACCCAGCTGCCCCCCTTATTGACTCTTTTAAAAAGAACTAAGTTCACATTTCTGTCTTCTATAGAGATTAATACTGGAGAAAGTATATTTTCATCTTGTAAAGGGGCATTCTTTTCTTTGAAAAGCATAAAGAACATTTTTGTATTGATCAGAACTAGATTAAAAAAACTGATAACTCATACATTAACTTCATGAGGACACAGCCTATATCAGAATCATACATAGATTCTTACAACTGAAAAGACCTTAAAATTAGCTCCAACTTTCTGCCCATTGAATAATAAATATTGCTAAACATTTTTACTAGTAGTATATACAGCCTTTATTTGAATAACTTATATAAGAGTAGCTTACAGACTCATTAGGGATCTCCTGTATGTTTTTCACCATTTCTGTTTACAAATGGTCAGCTAGGTGGTTCAGAAGATAGAGTGCCAAGAGTGCAATCAGGAAGACCCAAGTTCAAATTTGACCTCAGACACTAGCTGTATTATCCTGGACAAATCACTTAACTCTATTTTTTTGTTTCCTGATCTGAACTGGAGAAAGGAATAGCATACCACTCCAATATCTTTGCCAACAAAACCTTTTTTAAAAGGGGAGTCATGAAGAGTTGGACAGACCTGAAAAAACAACTAAAAAACAAATACAACAAATTATTGGAAAATTTATGATATGTTTTGGGCTAAAATCTTTCCCCCACCCCAGTAACTTTCAAATTTACTACTATTTCATCTGTGCCACTGAAGCACAATATTATTTTCTTATATACTATTTTAGATTTGTGTATAATAAGCAGTATAAATACTTCCCATGAGTATTACTGACTGTTGTAAATGTTTCCATTCTGCTAATATGCCTCAAATCTAAAGTTGGAAGAAAACATAAGGAGAGAAAATTGACACCTAATTCTTAATGAAAATGTGTTCATGCAATAAGAGAAAACTGATAGCCACGGTGATGAGTAATCTATTTCAGCTAGCTAGAAATGTCTTGAAAACAACTTAGAATTGTATATTTAAACAAATTTCGAAACTGCATGGAGGAAATTAATTAATTGACTCACTCACATATAATATTCTTATCCTGAAGGGTTAAAATCCTCAGAAAAGTAACTACAAATAAAACAAAATGAGAATTTTTCAGTGAAAGGTATCGATTCTTTAGAGTAATCCTGAGCCCTTAAATCTTGAAATGCTGTAATTATTCTGGAGAAGATGTCAACCTGAAACATCTTCAAAAATAGTTATTTTGATATGTAAATACAATTTTATATGTAAATACAATTACCTTGCTGAATAAAGTTATTTATAAAAGTAAAATAAATGCCTAAATATTCCATTTCATAATTCCACACTAGATGATGATGAATGAAAAAATACATGTGAAATATATCTAATTTTGATCTTAGTATTTTAAGTCAGCATGACTGACAGGGATTGCTTTCTGAGTGTAATTGGGAATCTATGACTGACAACTTTGTAAGCAGAATACAGGTAAGAATTGTTCTTTGGAGCTTCAGCTGTTATTTACACAGAACTTGTCATCAGTCTGGGCTTGTCCTCTTAGGATTGCAGTTAGTCTAAAGTCTTTGCTCAGAAAAACTAGATTTTTCCTGACAGATAAAAAAGGATTCTGATTTATTAATGAGATATGCTTATCTCTTGCATGTTATGTATTGAGGTACTTGAGCACCTGAGAGTTTATTAGTTATAAAATAAGGATGTCTACATGTTAGACAAATTAGCTATAAAACAATGGGCCATTTTCCATCCCACTTTCATCTTTATAACAACCTATTATAGTAATTCTTTTGCAAGAGGAAGGCACAATGGACAGATTATTGGATCTGGATTTAAGAAGACCTGAGTTCACATCCATTCTTAGACATTTTCTAGCTGTTTAAACCTTGGCAGGTCCTTAAATTCTCTTTTTGCCTCAGGTTTTATAATTTAAAACAAAGATAATAATCATTTACTTAATAGGATCTTTAAGTATGTCAAAGGATATATTTGTTTAACTTTTCCTTTTTTTTTGTCTTAAATGCTTATTTCCTGTCTTGGTTTCAATTCTAAGACAGAAGAGCTGCAAGAAACTTCAATGACTTGCCTGTCTGAGGCCAAATTTAAATCTAGGACTCCCATCTCTAGGCCTGGGAATCTAGCCACTATGCCATTTAGCTGCCCCATGAGATAATATCTGTAAAGTGCTAAGGGCAGTGTCAGGCACAAAATAGGTGCTTAATATATGTCCCTCCCTTCCTTTCAATATGATTGTCATCCACAGGGCTGATAATTTAACATTTTGGTCATTAATTTGGACAGTATCAACCATGTACCTGGCTGATTATTTGCCTTTTGTATAAAAGAACACTAACCACAATTTGTTCTCTTTCTGAAGAGAATGTTGATATTTAATAAGTTTGGAATTGCTTCATTAGTCTTTGGAACAAAGAATAAACAAAAATGCAAGTTACTCCCCTAATGAATATTTATTAAATAAACAAATCATTAAGTTAGAAATAAAAGGTTAATAGACAAAGACTACAAATGTTCATCTTAGCCTGTAGATGGAATTTATTTTATATAAACCCATAGAGACAGATCTACAAATACATTCATACATATATACACACAAACATTCCTACACAAATATATATATATATATATACATACACATATATGAATATATGTGAAATTGTGCAGCTCTACATATAAAACCATCTAAATATTCTTTCACATACAATTGAAGAGAAATATAACTTTTAACAATATACATTATAAAGACAATTTATAATATATATTACATATATATGTAATTAATAATACATAAAGCTTCATTGCTTTTTTCCCCAGAGTTTCTCAAACCTGCAATATTTAGTTAGCTTTAATTTAATTTAGGCACTGCTGACACATTAGAATAATCATAAGAGTTGTCATCCTGATTGTTTTCTTCATATCAATCTTTCCTCTTCCAATTTTTCCCTGTCCTTTTTGTCTCTGTAAGAATATAAAAATTTAGTTTTATATGCTAATATGAAAGTTCTAAAGTAATATTGTGGTCACCAATTTAAAAAAAATATTATAGCTTAAGTCAAAATGACTTTTAGTAGCTTTATTTACAAAAAGGTGGAAAGACTGAAAGTGGAAAATGTAAGAAGACGGTAGAGAAATGTCTAGCCTATCACCCTAAATGTTGCTCCAGTGTCCAACTCAACCCCAGCAGGGGCTCAGTAACCTTCAGAGGACCCGGTGGTGTCTTCAGCAAGGGTTACACCAATGCAACCTCCTCCAGGAAAGGAAGGCCTCTCCAGAACCAATCTCTCTAGAAGCCAGGAAAAGGTAGGCCATCTACTCACCATGCAAGCAAATTGCAGGATCCTTCAGTCCAGTTCACTAACTCTGAATTCCAGGATAAAGTCCAAAAGAGACAAGTTCCAAAAAGCTCAATTCTCCTGGACAGGAAGTTCAGGATTTTTTATTGTCCTTTTTCCACATCACTTCCTGTCTTTTCCTCCACTTTACAGAAACCAATCACAGTCTTTCAATTTGCCTAGCACTGCCCAAGGGGGTTGGCAGTGGCCTCTGGAGTTGTCACCCACTCTGGCAAATGACTCGTGAATTCTCATACTTAGTGTTAAATAGGGGTGCTTACATTTTTGAATGATTAATTTAAAAGTTGCTGATTGATAGACAAAGTAAGTTTGATTCACTCTTCATATATCCCTCTTTCCCCTCTCCAATCTTTCGCTTCCTTTTTCCTTTTTGTATTTAACCCCTATAGATTAGTTAGCAGGTACATGTATACTATCCTTGGATAAAAATTTCTATAATAATCAGTAAAATTGACCTGAAAGAATGCAATAATTTTTCTAGTTTTATAAAGAATTTAAGTAGTTTCTATTGCAAGTTAGTTTGCATTCAAGCCAATTCATTTTAAATTCTGTCCTTCTAAGTTCATTTTCATTTGTATATCTAGCCATTCAAAAATAACTACTCTTGATTATTAATAAGTAGATAATTTATATACATTTATATACAGATGTGGACAGTTCTTACTTTATATAAATTTGTACATGGTAAATATGACTAAAGATTTCTGAAAGAAATCTGAATTCTAAATATACATATATATACATATTTATTTATTTGTTTGTTTATTTATTTTTACTTTATAGCACTGTGTTCTCTCTTGGCTTTGGTGTCTCTCAACCTCAGTCCCCTTGTCCCCACAAAAAAATAACAACAACAATAACTAAAAAGCTTTTTTCCAAGTGAAAGTGGAAAGGGGCACATGATTGTATTGACCCTACTACTGCTGGATCAGGGTCTTAGCTTGAGAATTCTGAGACCATTTTTGAGCTCAGCCCACTGGGGTGTGTCTGTCATGGTGTACTTCCTTTTGCACATAATTCCCTGTCCTTGAAACCACCTGTCCTTGATCCTCAAGACATCCCACTCCCTCTGTTGGCATGTAGCCCCATCCTTCCTACTTCCTTCCCTTTCCCACATCTGCAGACAAATTCATATTAGGAAATGTCCACTTACCTAAATTGAGAAATATATATATATATATGTCTATATGCATTAATTTACATACATGCATACACATACATACTTTATATATATATATATATATATATATATATATATATATATATATATATACATAAATTTAACCAGTTCCACCAGTTTGATTTGAGGCTTCCCTAAGAGCTTAGGATAGAATTGTGATAGTTGGAAAAAGAAGGAAAAAAGCCTTTCAGGAAAAAAAAGTAATATTACTAAGACCAGAAGTCACTATTATAGTCTAAAGCCCCTGGAGGAAGAAATGATAAATCACTCCAGGATCTCTGCCAAGAGAACCCCAAACAGGATCAAAGAATTGGACAAGACTGAAAAATGCTTGAACAACATCCCTATAGTTGTTCTAGTGATGAGACTTAATCAGCAGTCCTACATACTCCTGATTTACCCTGCCTTTCAGCAAACATATATTTTAGTATTGTTTTTCTTTACATTATTGTGTTCATTTATTATTTATACTCTTGGTTCTGCATACTTCCCTCTGAACCAATTCAAACAAGTCTTCCTAAATTATCTAATACTAATATACAAAAAATAGGGTTTTATTGGTTGCCCATTCTCCATTCAAAGAGTACTCTTCCCCTCTTCTTCCAACTATTAGCTAACTATAAATTTGTGTGTGTGTGTGGTTTATGGACTTTTTCTTTTTCTTTGACTTCCTTGGGGCATTCTCCTAGGTTGGCATTTCCTGGTCAATGAGTATGCACAGTTTAGTGACAGTAAGGAATTTTACAATAAATAGTTACTTTTATAGTTTTTGGAAGATATGCACAATTTGAAATCTTCATGAGAATTAAGTTAATTTAAAAAAATTTCCAACTTAATTCATTTCAGTTCATTCTCATTTAATTCAAGAATAATTTATGACATTCTCGCAATGTGAAAGGATAGGTGCAAACTATGCCTTTGATACATTGTTGTATAAAACTGACCAAAATAAGCATATTATTATAGAAATTCTTTTAGCCCCACAAATTAAAGTTAATGATAGGAAATTAATGATAATTTAAGATTCGTGAGGTCATTTGGTCTATATTTCTAGATGATGTCAGTATTCTTAGTATTTCAACTCATTTTTTCAATGGAAATATGACATATCTCTAAGGACTTGCCCCAACTTAACTATCTGTATAAGGTTGGATACTCAGAGAAGTAGCTGCTACCAGTTTCAGTGTTCTAGACGTATCTTTATTGTTGGTTATTCTTAGAACTGTGTAAAAGGGAACTGAAAAGCCACTGCAAGGATGTAACTGGTGACCAAAGCTTTTTCGTATCTTGGTCTGGCAGGGCAATTCCTACACTATTCAAGGGAGTAAGTGCCTATCTGGCCCCCTGAGCTGGGTCAGCCTAATGTGTGTAACAAGGGATAATGTAGCAACTGCACCAGAGAGAAAACACACCTCAGGAAAAAGGAATGGTGGTTTGCTAGGAATTTTACTTTACCTAGCTTCCTAAGGAGTTTTCCCCCTGGAACAAAATGAGACAGAGACAGAGAGAGAGAGACAGAGAGAGAGAGAGAGAGAGAGAGAGAGAGAGAGACAGAGACAGAGACAGAGACAGAGACAGAGACAGAGACAGAGACAGAGACAGAGACAGAGACAGAGAGAGAATGAATGGTGATTGATTGGGGCTTGAATTTTGTCCAATTGAAGTAGACTCTCTCTCTCTCATACAACTCCACACTGGTATCCCCTTATGACTAATTGATCTGACTGTTATAGTTCTTTACAAGATGATTTATTGAAATGTAGGAAGAATAAACTGAATCAGGAGAGAGGGCAGTAGGAATCCCTGACCCCAATGGACAACAATCTTCTGCTCTTGGCCGAAGTTTAGGCAAACCTGGAAATCCTTTCTAATCTAGATGTTCTCTATCAATTAGCTAACCCTAGGCTAAGTAATTAATCAAGTCTCTAGGTGGTTAGCTGATCAGGTTGAGAGGTACACTGCTGGCTCAGTTCAGTCACCCACAGGGCTAACCCTCCAGGTAGATTGTTAATTTGTTTGAGTCCACACAGGTGTGAATTTCAGGGATTCAGGAACAGATACAGGATTATAATAGATCTTCGAACAGGAATCACTTTGATGAGGGGTTTACTGATTTAGTCCAGGAGAAAGGTCTCAGAGCTGTCTCTCCTCATAGAGTACCACATCAACTGTCCTCAGTAATCCTTTGACTCTCATAACCCTTCTCTCCCCCAACATTCCATCCTCCACTTCCTGCTTCTTCTGCTTCTGCACACTTCTCTGCATCTTTTGCAGATTTGTCTTCTCAGAACGCTAGTTTTTGAGCTCCTACCCATAGACTTCCCTTATACAGTCATGCATAGGTACATTTCTTTAAAAAAGGAACTTACTCCAAAGGTATAGCAAAAATAGAAATTATAACCTATCTCCCTCAAAATCAGGTGCACATTATCCCCAAAATACAATGTCCACGGGATATGAGTGATGATGAGCAAGAAGAAAGATAGTCAGAAATATGTGTAGGGAACACATGGGCACAGCAATTTATAATGCTAGAATTGCATTGACTTGAAATCCTGTGTATCTTTACAAGGACTTCCTGGTAGTCTTTAGAGGTGCTGTTATAAGTGATTGCTGAGTTTTCATGCTGCTCAGCTAATCTTACTCCTCTCAGAACATAACATCTTGGTAGCATGGGTCGATCTGTTTGTGTGTAAAACAGGCCACTGGGTTGCTGTATTTGTTCCTCAATAAGTTTGGATGTTACTCTATTAAAACCAAACAGGTTGTGTTGCCAGTAGGTAGAACCTGCCAAAAAGTCCTGGATGGAAAACTGTTGCTAGGCATCTGCAGCCAGAAAGTTCTAGGCAGACCATTGCTTCTGGACCACCATTCTGAGTTAGTTAGCTTCTTTGGCTTTTCTCAGAGCACAATGTCTCTTCAGGATCAGTCAGTCTGCTGGTCTCCCTGGGCTCACGTTTTAATGGTCAGTTAAAATTCTAAAATTTTTTTCTACTTCCAGCCTTTGGTTTGGAAGAATTATTATTTCAGCTGGTGTGTTATTGTGCTAAAAGGTGGACTCCTATAGTGTTCTTTCAACTAGGAAAATGACCCTCAGTTTATAATTGGCAGAAATCTCTTCCCTCTGACTCCCTTCCAGTCTTAGCTCCAGGATACTTTGATGCTTCAAGACAAGAGAAGATATGGAATAAGTCTTGTCTCTCCTGATGACAGTTCTTCCTGGATCAAAAGCCTTTTCCCTCCAGAAGGTACTCCACATTATTTTAAGGTGTTCTAATATAGTCAATTGCAAATCTCATATCCTTTTAGGGATTTTATATACTTCAGTGGCTAGGCACAAAGTTATCAATATAATATATGCCCTAAGGGCAAATTTATTATGCCTTTTCATATGTCACTGAGCTATTAAAGCTTCAATTTTTTTCTTGGGTCAGGGAATACCCTTACTATCTGTAGCCTTTCACCCATACTTCTCTATCATTTTCTTTTAGAGACTCCAAACCTTCAGCTTTTGCTTCATCACTTTAATCCAACTCAGAAACTCCTGTGGCAGAGTTTCTTCATTTGAGTCAAAAATATGTGTCCATTTGTGTGTATGGGTACATGTGTATACTTATCTACACATATATAGCATGTTACACAATATACACATAGACTTTGTTTATATGCAAATGAGAAAAAGTGAGTTAATCCTATTAAAATAAAATTTTACATAAAATTTAATATGAATAAATGTAAATCTAAACTCCAATACGTCAATGAAAAGAAATTCAAATCTATAAAATTGGTGGAGGTAGCATGAATCATTAATAATTTAACTTAAAAAGATCTGGAAACTTACTGTACTGAAAATTCAGTATATCTACACACAAATATGTATCTATGTCCCTGTGATAACTGTATTCTAATGTAATTGGTTTCATCATAATCCTTAATATTTTATACATTTAAGAACATGATCCTGAAAAGGGATGCAGAGTTTTTTACCAGAATGACAAATGACTCTATGACACATAAAGTTAGCAATCCTGGACCTAGAACATTGCTGGCCTTGGAGGTCCATCTTTTTCCAGTTCTTTAAAGTTTGAGAATCTTCTAGAGTTACCGTCTTTCAAAAAATGTAAAGCTATATCAAAATATTCTAATCCATGTTTATCTAACCAATTGTCCCCAGGTAACATCCTCACTGTTTTCCATGGAGAAAATCTGTGTTTTTGCTTTTCGGAATGGGGAATAAATGTTCTTGGCTTCCTGAGTTATAATTTGGAAAACATTTTTCTGTGACATTTTTATATATGATAATTGGTTGTTGTCCTTTTTACTCAAAGAGGACCAAAGTGGCATCACTTGGATCAGGTCAATGTCCAGTGGGTCTAACTGACTGATCAGACCAATATGAGTTTGGAATGCTATACTACATTTGGGCACAACAGCCCATATTAACATTTGGAATGAAGATGTTTCTGAAATCTGCAGATCTCGCATTTCTTTCACACTACTAAAATTCTGCTTTGCTCATAGAGAACACTTCATCTTCTTTGATGTGGACATACCATTCTGGATTGCTCTGTGCCAGAGTTCCCCGTGTCTCACAAAATTAAATAATAATACTAATACTATGGTTCAAGTGTATTTCATGTCTTATGGGCTTTTGTGGTGTGCCCTGATGATATATTCCATGTTTTATATTTCTAGAAAAAAAATGTCACATTACAAGCTTGACTTTAAGTAATCAAGACATAAACTGAAAATAATATAATCATTATCATAGCAAATATGTACATTTAAAGACTTAAAAGGTGTTTTACAAATATTATTTCATTTTTTCTAATAACTACTTTGATATGTATTATTTTATTGATTTAAAGGTAAGGAAACTGAAATCTTACCAAAGCCCTATACCAATGCTTCATTATGGTTGGAAAATAACTTTGTGTTCCTAAAAAATGTGCCAGCATAGCCCAACTTTATCAGTTTCCGAGTATAGCATTGTTTTTGGACTCAATGTTGGTTGTATTAGGACCAGCATACCTAACTTGGAGAAAGTCTTTACTAGATTGGAAGTAGGATTATGACTTTTTGGCCCCAAAGATCTAGAACATTATTAAGGTCTTCTGGGTCTGTGCAATATTTTAGGAGCAGAAAAATTCATAAGAACAAAAATCACAGATCGTTGGAAAATAGTGATCTCATAAATTGTTAAAAACAAAAAGGATATTTTTATTTCCATAACAGAATATATATGAATAGTAAATAACAAAATATATAAATTATATACACGTATAGATTATATTTGTTTATAAGAGGAAATGAATTATATTTAATTATAATAAGAATAAACATACACATAAATAAATTATAAAAATCAAATAATTCAACCAATTTCCAGGACAAATGATGAAATCTCCAAAGTAGTCAAAAATTTTGAATTTTGCGAGTATTTCTAATGGCTAGAACCAGTTTCCATATTTTGTTTAAATTTACCTCTGAAAAGTATATATTGAAATAAATATGTCAAATTCAGACCATTTGAAGAACACTAATCAGGAGTTCCTTGTTGTCATAGACATATGAGTGTCCATGTTTAGTTGTGTGTATAGTGTAGTTGTATTTTTATTGTTAGAGAATAAGAAGGGTTTTTCAACCTTCAAACAAAATTGAAATTAAAGAGACATTCTGAATATGATTAGTTTTTCATTTGCAAGTTTGTTTTGTGTCTTGTTTTCTGCAATAAACTCTTCTTTTCTATGACAGAGAACAGTAAGTTTTCTCATTGCTACTATTTGCTCATGTTCATGCATATGTGAGTACATGGAGTTCAGATGAAAAAGCATTGGCTCTACAGGGGGCTCAAATCACAAATACTACTAAATAGCTTCATAACCTTAGAGAAGGCACTTAGACTTCCTATTTTCAGTTTCCACATGTGTAAAATGAGAGCTTATGCAAGATTAATATTGATGTTATTAGCATGCTACCTCTTGGTCTATGATGGTGTGGTCTTAAAGGTCTCTCTTTTTTTTTTAATGGAATCATTTGCAGTGTATTTGAATGTAGCCATCTGTTTGCTTTAATCTATACTTTTCAATCATTTCACCTTTACTAACTGCCTACCCTGGTTATACTTTTCAATTATGTTCCACCAAGCCTTAAAATGTTGCTTGTGACAGTAAGTCTAGAACAGGTTTCCTGTTCTTTCTTAGTACATTTTCACAGAAAAAGAAGCAAATAACTCTATCACATTTATTATTGTGTCAAATTCACTTTACCTTCTTCTGATGGAGATTTTTTTTTACATCTTGATATAATGTACTTGATTTTTTTCTCCCTTTTTCTTTTATAAAATAAAATATTTTAAAACAATGATTTAAGAGAAATGTTTTAATGGAATAATTCATGGAAAAGTTAAATTACATTGTGTTAGAAAATTGCCCAAAGTAGGTTCATTGATTTATTGTTCTTTCCCAATGTGTTCTCTTGACATTGAATAGATACTGGCTCAGTTAATCTTGAAATTATAAAAAGTCTGGAAAGAAACCAAAACCATAACATTTCTAAATCATAAGCATCTGGGCCTATAGCTAAGCTCAGGCTTTTTCCTCACATCTGCCGTAATTGCTATAACAAACAGACCATAAACAAGTGAATGACTCTATTGAGAAAATTATGTGGCTATTTAATATTTCATAAAGTTATGGACTTTTATTCATTAGTAAATAATTAACTTCGTAATCACGTTTAACCTAGCTTGCTCTCCAGCTTTCAGTTCCCAAGAGTTCTTGACAGTCTAATGTTTGAGCTAAATAAGCCAAATACAGGAATCAGGATAAGTGATATAGAAAGGAGAACTCAACTCTAGATTATCACATGGCTCTTCAATGCTTCGAATTGGACAGGATTTCCATTGCAGGGGGAAAAATTGTCTGTTGCTAAGTGGAAATAAATTGTACTTATGTCTGCTTGAATTGGAACTGCAGATGGGCAATACTTAAGGAAATTATTCCTTTAATTACATTCAAAAAATGTGTGTTTGGAGGAAAGTCATTTATGAAAATGGCTATGTTGAGTTCTTGTTATTGTTTATAATAATAGATCCTGCACCCTGAAAGCTTGCATATGTAAAGGAAGCTTGCCCAGCAGATGAAGAACAAATGTGGTCATTAAATGTTATCACTGGCAACCCTGGAGTCTATTTTTTAATCTCATCTCTTAAATATATTTGCATGGCATATTTTCTTTGATAAAAGAATAATTTATTATACTTATTTTTATATCTGTGATGCTTTTTCATTAAGTTGTATTTTCTTAAGTATTTTCTCTCACATCAAAGCAGTTCTTAAAGCCCATTATTTTCAATTTGCCACATACCTCTCTTCATTTTCCCCAACACTACCTATCTCAAAACTTTAATGGGTGTGCACTAAACAAGGGGCTCCTACTGCTTTCAAAGGGAGTTATAGGTGGATCGGTCCTACCAACCACAGAGTGTATAGTGAGTTAAACCAAATAAAAACAACACCTCCTCACTGCATTCCAGGCTCTTCATTAGTAAATTGAGAGTTTGAATCCCTCTGGGAATTATCTACCATGGAAACATAAATAATGAGAACAGAGAACAGAAATGGATGAAATGTGACTTTGTTAGAAAAAAAAATTACTTTTTGTCAGTAATTCCAAAAGGTAGTTGAAAATATAGAGAGAAGAAAAAGAAATCTTTGTTTCCCAATATGGATTTATGAATTTATATATATATATATATATATATATATATATACACATATCTTCCCAATTTTCCTTTCCAGCTTACAAATGTATAAAGCCTTTGTATTCCCCACCACCACCACCACCAAAAAGAAAGTATAAAAAAGACTTCTCACCCTTCCAAGATTCTCTAGTTTGGTGAAATGTCACAAACTTTGAACAGCGAGTCACTTTAAGTTTTTGACAAGCTAAAATATTTTCCAGGCTACTTAAAATGTAAGAGAGAAATGTGAGACATGGTAGTGAACTCAGTTGCATTAAGCTCTGGTGGCCAAGAGATAGTTCTTCTGCTTAGGACACATTCCAAGAGAGCAATCATATTCAACTGAACTCTATTCATGATTTTATATAAATTGATTCCCCCCATTCAGGGGTCTGAAAATTAGACTTTGTTGAGATTTTAAGATTCTATCATTGGGGCAGCTGGGTAGCTCAGTGGAGTGAGAGTCAGGCCTAGAGACAGGAGGTCCTAGGTTCAAACCTGGCCTCAGCCACTTCCCAGCTGTGTGACCCTGGGCAGGTCACTTGACCCCCATTGCCCACCCTTACCAATCTTCCACCTATGAGACAATACACCAAAGTACAAGGGTTTAAAAAAAAAAAGAAAGATTCTATCATTGCTCAATTCTTTTCTAATAGATTCTGCATGCCCAAAATGGCCTTACCTACTATTAATTATTCCCTTTTTAAAATAAATTCTATTTTTTGAAGAAATAGATTCTTTCCCATATAACTTAGATAACCTCATTTCTTTTTTTAATCAAAGTAAAACTTTGAAAGTATGCCTCATAATATTCTTTAGAACTGCTCTCTTTTTACCAATTATTATTAGACTGACATAAAATGTGCATGTCTATCAATTGACTGGCATTTATTAAGTAACTATTTCGCTGAATTGAAAGCAAAGCCAAGTAACAAAAATTTTATTATTTCATATTTCATATGACTGGAGAAAAAATACAGAAAATATTGTGATCATTTCCTGTTTGCTTGCCCAGTGTGACTTTATAGATGAATTGAGACATGTACTAAGAACCTACTACAGGGGTCAGCTAGGTAGCTCAGTGGATTGAGATGCAGGTCTAGAGACAGGAGGTCCTGAGTTCAAACCTGGTCTCAGAGACTTCTTAGCTATGTGACCCTGGGCAAGTCACTTAACCCCCTTTGCCTAGCCCTTACAACTCTTCTGCCTTGCAACCATACACAATATTGATTCTAAGATAGAAGGTAAGGGTTTAAAAAATTTAAAAAAACCTACTATGGGCCAAGCACCAATGACTAACACTTATTTAGGGCTTTCCATGTATTATTTCATTTGATCCTCATAATAGCACTATTACAAAGATGGAAAATGAAAGATGTTAATACCTAATTCAAGTTCTCACAACAATTAAATTTCTCAAGTCACATTCATTCTCAGGTCTTTCTGGGTGCAAGTCCGACTATCCATCTTGCCATCTAGATGACTAGTACTAAGGATACCAAGATGAAAAAAAAGAGAGAGAGAGAAATTATTTCTGTTCAAAAGGAACTATTGGAATAGAAAAAGTGGGAATGAGAGAACATTCTAAAGAAGGAAAACTTATTTGCATATATTAGTGTGTTTAAATCTAGACAAGGAAAATACAAAGTAATTGGACAGAAAAGATATTAATAGCTAAGGAATAAGGGAAAATTACATATAGAATGTAGCCCCTGAGCTAAGCTTTGAAAAGTGTTGTGTAAGAGATTCTAGAGATTGCTAAAGATGAAAGTAAGGAGGGAGTTTTTTGCAAACACTGGGGACAGTCTGGGCAAAGGTTCAGAAAGGAGAGAGAATATAATTTATATCAATTGTCATAAGCTTCTTTGATCTCCTATAGCAGGAGAAAATCTCTCTTCTGTATCATTTCCCCTTTATGTGGCTCTTTGACATCTGAATAGTCATTTTTATATTATATGCCTTAGTGTATATGTCTTTTATCAATTTCTAAACTGTAAATGCCAATAAGTATGATGTATTTTCTTTGATTAACCCATAATACATAGTACATAGTAGGTTCTTGATATTTTGTTTTTAAACCCTTTCCTTTACCAGTGTCTATTGGTTCCAAGGTTCCAAGCAGTGGGTGATAAGAAAATAGAGTTAGTGATAAATTGCTCCCCTGTAACTCTCCAATTCTGTGATTCTGTCATTCTAACATGCAAGCTCTCATTTCAAAAGGGGTTCTTATCTTATGGCTCATGAACTTTGTATATCTGTCTATCTAGCTAGCTAGCTAGCTATCTGTTCCAAGGCAGGAGACCTGTAAGGACTAGGCAATGAGGGTTCAGTCACTTGCCCAGGGTCACACAGCTAGGAAGTGTCTGAGACCAGATTTGAACCTAGGACCTCCTGTCTCTAGGTCTAGCTCTCAATTCACTGCTAAGAAATCACATTAGAGAGATTCTTGCACTAAATCCAAGCAGATAGAGAAATCTCTGGAGAGAGACTGAAACCTGCACTAATGGTGGCAGAAAGGTAATTTGGGAATATTCATTAAGAGAACAGGGTTACGAGTATCTTAAACTCCTTTGGATTTAGGTCTGGGTATTATAAGCGTAGATCTTCATGGCCACAAATGTCTCGGTCTATGACTCATACCCCAAGTAATCATTAAACATGCATCTCCAAGAAGAAATTACTCCAAGCATCAGTAAGTATGGAGTATAGCTGGCAATGAAGTCCCCTTCCTGCCTAAACTTAATAGTTCACATATGATGGCAGCCAAGGCATGAGCCATACTCCTGGTCAAGTACCTATATACAATCATCTTCATCATCATCATGATCATTAATTCCATTAGCAGAAATGAAGGGAAGAATGGATAGACACAGTTTTTCTGAAAAGGATCTGGGAACATTTTAATATACTATAAGCTCCATGTAAGTAAGCTGTATGATATGATAACTGAAAAAATAATAGCTAATGTCATCATGCACTTAATTAAGAAGAACATAGCTTTTCCACCTTGATAGATATAATCTGGAGTATTCTGATCAATTCTGGGCATCACAATTTAGGAAGGACAGTGAGAAGCAAGAACATATCCAGAAGAGACAACTGGAATGGTGAAACACCTGGAGGTCATTATCAATAAGAAGAGTTTGAAGGAATTGGGCATGTTCAATCTCAAGAAGTGGAGTATGGGGAGATGTAATAGATATCTTCAATTATTTGAAAGGATGTTATGTGCAAGAGGGATTAAACTTGTTCATTTTGGTCACAGAAGGCAGAATATGGAGAAGTATATAGAAATTACAAAGATAAATTTAGGTTTGATTTCAGGAAAATGCTATTTATTATCTGAGTTGTTTAAAACTGAAATAAACTTTCTTGAGAGGTGGTAGGATTGCCCTCTTGGGAGATCTTTTAGCAAAGGCTGGATCAACACTTGTTTGGTATAGTGAAGATTCCTTTATAAATGAATTAGATTAGATGGATGTTAATTAACTCATCTGAGGAATCAGTGGGTGATAAGAAAATGGAGTTAGTGATTTTATTGCTCACCTATAACTCTTCAATTCTGTGGTTCTGTCATTCTAATACACAAGCTCACATTTTAAAAGGAGTTCTTATCTTATGGCTCATGAATTTTATCTTTCTTTCTTTCTTTCTTCCTTTCTCTTTCTATCTATGCCTATCAATCTATGTCTGTCTATCTGTCTATCTGTCTGTCTGCCTATCTATCTATCTATCTATCTATCTATCTATCTATCTATGTCTATCAATCTATGTCTGTCTCTATCTATCTCTATCAATCTATACCTACCCGTCTATCTATCTATCTATCTATCTATCTATCTATCTATCTATCTATCTATCTATCTATCTATCTATCTATCTATCAACCTATCTATTTGTGTATGTATGCATATGGAATTTCAATATAATTGGTTTGCTTCGTAATCTTTGGAATTTTGTTTTATTTGCTTAAAAAACATTATCCTCATAAGGGTTACAGAAGTTTCATCAGTTAAAAGTGTCTATGAATTATTTTTAAAGCACCCCTACTGTGGAGAGTGCATAAAGCTGCAGATGTGCTATGGTCAAAGAAAAGTCTAGGACCTAGCAACCCTAATCTAAATTGATGAAAAACTCTCGCATTCCATTGAAAATGAATCTACTACCTACTTGTACAAAATATTTAGAGCAGATCTTTTTGCCGTGGCAAAGAAATGGTAACTGAAGAGATGTCCGATCTGTTGGGGCTGTCTGAACAAAATTTGGTATATGATTGTAATGGAATATTATTTTGCTATAAGAAATGACAAACGAGATGACACAGAAAAACCTGGAAAGATTATATGAAATGATGCAAAATGAAGGTAGTAGAACCAGGATAACATTGTAAATAGTAACAGCTATAATGTATGATGATCAGCTATGAACAACTTAACTATTATCAGCAATGCAAGGATCTAAAACAACTCTGGAGGACTCAAGATAAAAAAAAAAGCAATCCACTGTAACAGAAGGAACCAACAGAGTCTGCAGACTGATTCATACCTTTCTTCACTTTTTTTCTGCCATGAATTTTTCTCAAGTGTAAGTAATATATGTCTTCTTTCACAACATGATGAACATGGACATAGGCATTTTATTATAACACATGCACAGCCTATACCATATTTCCTGCCTTCTTAGGGAAGGGGCAGAAATTGAAGAGCATGAGAGAACATGGATCACAAAATGTCAACTATTGAAAATTATATTTACATGTAATCTGGGGAAAAAATTTAAAACTTGATAAAAGAAAGTGAATCAATTAACATCTGTTTTTTTTATTCACCTTGGCAGTTTACTTCGAAAAGCTTTTCTCAAAATTTAACTGAAACTCAGCACAAATTCAAAGTGTGAGATTCAAGTGGTTGTTGAACTTCTGACAGCATCCAGAGTGCAGTTGAACTCATACCTCACCTGCTGGAAATACTTTTAGCCTTGTACTTTGGCTGCCTATACTATGGGGAATATCTTTACAAAAGGCCACCCAATCCATCAAGAGTGAAAAAAGGTGATTGGAGAAGAGCCAAAAAACTAGTCTGTTTTTCAGAGAGTAGCAAAATGACTGCTATAATCAACAGATGCCAATTTAGTTGGCATTGAAGCAGCATTATTTTATGCTAATAAGTATTGCTTTATTTTTAATGTTAGATTGTAGACTGTGAGTATAATTATTTGGAAAGATTATGAAATGTTTTCAAGACAGTATGGTTAGTTTTTAGCAATCCACCCCCATTTTATAAAGAGCCTCCTAATGACTATAAGAAAACAAGAATTAGCATTTTAACCATTTATCTTCTCTAAATTATGATAACAAAAAACCAATTATGGGAAGATATAACTATCTTTTTTGACATTAGTCTCAAAAAGTTTGATCCCCCAAAGATTCAAATTCTTCCTAACATGTAGATAGATAGGCACATAAATTAAATAAATATCAGTGTGTATATGTATATATGTATGTTCACACATATACTTATATAAATATATGTATATATGTGTGTATCTGTGTGCTTAATACATATATTCATATACACACATATAAATGTAAATAATTCATATTGTTGTTCAGTCATTCATTCATGTTTGACTCTTTGTGACTTTGTGGACTATATTGCCAATGTGGTTTTCTTTTTTTTTCTTCAAGTTCCTTTAATTTTTAATTTGAATATTATTCCCCTAGTTACATGTTTCATGTTCTTTCCCTGTCCCCCAACCCCCCCCCAAACCCCCATTAGACAATGCACAATTCCACTGGGTTTTACGTGTATCATTGACCAAGACCTAATTCCATATTATTGATAGTTGGACTAGAGTTATCATTTAATGTCTACATCCCATTGGATTTTCTTGACAAAAATACTGAAGTGGCTTGCCATTTCCTTCTCCAGGAATGTAGACAAATATAGGTTAAGTGTCTTGCACAGAGTCGTATAGCTATTAAGTTTCTGAGGACAGATTTCATCTCAGGTGTTCCTGACTGGGTACAGTGTTTTATCCATGAAGCCATCTAGCTGTCTCTTTAATTCATATATAAATATACATACATATGTATATATAATGTACCAGTATATTTATAATTTAAGACTTTTGTGAATCCATTTTTAACAAGTATGTACTATTTCTTTAGTTGAAAAGTTTGGTTAGTTCCCAATTCATTTTATAAAGTACAGATGAAATTTGAAAGGATTTAGTCTCAGAGGATTTGAGTGTGTTTCCCAGCAAAGCTGCCTATTTCTTAAATAACTTTGGACAAGTCATTAAATTTCTCTGGGCTTTAGTTTCTTTCTCTATAAATGAGAGAATTGGATTAGATGATCTCTGAAATCTCTTCCAGTTATAAATCTGTGATCCTATGAGATGTGATAACTGAGGCACACTGAAGATGCTTTTTATGGGGAAATTACATCGTGATTCCAGAAAGCTGTCATTGCTCTATCTTGGCCACACTATAAGTAGTTCATCCAGGAATAGTTTACATGAAAGGATTAGCTAGAAGCTAAGTCTCATGGCCTGGGGTTTATTCTTGTACTGGAAGGGCTACAATAGAATTTAGCACATGCCAGCTTGCTTGGTTTAATCAGCCAAGTTTGTCTATAAGCTTTGGTCAGGAATACAACTCAATTCAATAATATTTATTTGTTCTGCTTATTACATACAAAACACTATGTTGTATATTAAGGAGATAAAGTTTAAAAATAATGCTAATTCCTTCGTTGATTGGTAAACTGCCTAAGGAGAAGGGAAAATAAATATAATTCACCATATTATATATATATATATACACATATATATATACACATATATATACATATACATATATATACTATAAGGGAGAATGTCATAAGGGCAAAAGGAATGTCTATATAGAACCAGGAGAAACTTGAAGGAAAGCTCACTTTTTTTTTTTAACCCTTGTACTTCGGTGTATTGTCTCATAGGTGGAAGATTGGTAAGGGTGGGCAATGAGGGTTAAGTGACTTGCCCAGGGTCACACAGCTGGGAAGTGGCTGAGGCCGGGTTTGAACCTAGGACCTCCTGTCTCTAGGCCTGACTCTCACTCCACTGAGCTACCCAGCTGCCCCGAAAGCTCACTTTCTAATGAGAGGATCAGAGAAGAAAGTAATTAATACTTGGACTATATGTTAAACATTATAAGGGAGCAATCAAAAAGAGGATTTTAGTAACTAGACCTACAGAGTGAATGTATTTAGACATTTGAAGAAGTCTGTATTAAAGCTGAGGGGCAGGAAAGGCTTGAAAAACAATAGGGAATTCAAGGTATTGGAATGTGGATTGCTATAATACAAATGGAATAAAATAAGTGTGAAAGATAAGTTAGTTCCACATTATAGAAGACCTAATTTAGTAATGTAAGATTTTTTTTTATTTTTTTCTATACAAAATAGATAATGCCTGAAAGTTGTTGAGCAGAAATCATATGATCAGACTTCTGCATTAGGAAGATTATTTTGTCAGTTGTGTGGAAAATGGAAGAGAAAGAGAGTAGAGACAAGGAGTCTACTATAATTGTGAAAAAGAGAGGTAATAATGAAAAAAAAAAGCTTCCTCAGCTAGAAGGCAAAGAAGATTGAATTTTGGCTTTAAAATCAGGAGCACTTATGTTTGAATACTGCCACAGACATTTATTAGCCATAAGACACTGGGCAACTCATTGAACCTCTCCAATCTTTAGCTAACTCATTTTGGAATTAAGAGTTTGGATTAGATGATCTCTGAGGACCCTACCATCTTTAAATTTTTGATCCTATGATAGGATGAATGAATTTATTTCAGTGACTCCTGGAACAATTAGGTGGATATGTTCTACAGGCAGTAAAAATATATTAACAGTACTTAGGAGAAAAATAAGGTCCAGGAAAATGTGTGAATCAACTGAATTTGGGCAATAATTGAGACCAAAGTAAATGAGATCACCTAGGAAAACAATATTTGTGGAGAAAAGGTCTATCATACATTCTTGTTGAACATCAACTTTTTTCAGGAGGCAGGAGACATGAAGACAAACTCATGAAGGAATCCTAGAAAAACAATCAGGCATCGAGCAGTTTCATGATCATGGTATCAAGGAAGATACGAACAGCATCAAATGCTATGTAAACATCAAAAAGGGAAATGATGGACAGTAGGGGAACAGTCATTGAATTTTCCAAATAAGAGGGCATTGATTCCTTTGGGGAAAAGCATATCCAATGAAGAGGTGGGAATAGAAGCCAAATTACATGGAATGAGGAATGAGTAAATGATGAAAAAATTGAGACTAATGAATTTCTCCAGAGAAATGTAGTAGTGAGGGGGAAGATAGAGAATATCATTGAATAAGTGCAGCACTTAATAGATTTATGATTAGAAAGAACCTTAAAGTTCACTTAATCTAATCTTTTTCTTTATTTTCAGATGAGGAATTTGAAGCCTACAATGGTGAAATTACCAATGTCAAGATTATGCAGTTATCAGTAGAGCTAAAACTGGAGTTCAGATCCTCTGATTTAGATGCTTATGAATGCTTAAAGGGAGAAAAGAAAGAAGTGTAGTGAATGTGAATGATCACTAGGACAAATTCCCAGAGTAACTAGGAGGAGATGAGATCAAGCATACAAGCAGACAGTTTAATTTTGTCACGGAAGAAGGTTAAATCATCCTTTGAGACAAAAGAGAATGAAGAATAAAGACAGAGCTTTTGAAGTATAACTGACAGTATATGGATGAGTTCATAATTGATATCCTCAGTCTTCTCAGTAAAGTAGGACACAAGTTCAGGATGCTTCGATGTGACACTAGGACAGAGAAGTTTTGGGATATCCACTGTGGGCAAGTGAGATATGGAGGCCATATGAATGAATAGAGATATATTTCTAGGTAGGTGTCAATGCCCAGCTGAAATTAGATAGCATGACTTTATAACAAATCTAGTCAGTGAGGTATGTAACTTACTTTAGCAGTGCCAGATGGTTTAAAATTAGCAGTAGAAAAATCCAGATGGTGAGGATGACCCAACACTGAGGACTAGAGTGTTCAGGAGTGGAAAGAAAAGTGTGAGAGGGACAGAGCACAATGCTTTGTTAAAATAAGTACATGTATATGTGTATAAACATATATGTATACATAAGGCTTATATATTGCCTATAACACACACATGAATATACATTTATAATATATTTGACATATATATCCCTATGAAATATATTTATTCAGCTTTGATGTTATTTTTACACATGAGACACAGATATTATATTCAATAATAAACACATATATATTTAGATATATACACATATATATGAACTCCATTTTTATTTTTTAACAACTATGACTTGATATTGTGGTATAAATCTATAATCACTGGTTCTGTGAAGAGGCAGACTGAAAGAAATAAACAAACCAAACTTATGAGATCATGTGATAAATTAAGAGAAACCTATTATGCTGTCTAAGATTAGGGAGGTAATTGTTCTCTCAGGGTTGTGGTTAGCCATAATCAGATGGTTTTGGTATTTGGAGTAGGGTCCTGAGTTCTGGAACCCAATTTCTAAATATTGATAAATTGAAGATCATCCACAGAAAGCAACTTAAATATTTAATTTCCTTGAGATCATTATATGGGAGGATTGATTAGGAGAAATAGGGATGTTTAACCATGCTTGCCTGAGATTGCTGGCAAGGTCCCAATCTCTCACACAAAGGCACTGCTGCTCTTGGCCAAGTGTCATCATTAAACCCTGGATCCCCCCTGGTAAAGGAGGTTACGAGACCTCTTATCTAGATGGTTTAGCACAGCTGAGTGAGGTTGCTTTAAGTAAGATTAAGTGGTCTGTGTTAAACCAGCTGACAGGCCCCCCCACTCAGTTGATTCCTCTTTTACAACTGACCAATGAGAAAGTAAAAGATTCTTCCCCAACTGTCAGTGCTAAGTGAACTTAGTTCTTTAGATGAAATGAATATTAATAAACTCAAACTATTAAAGAGGTTATAGCTGACTGTGTTTTGTTGGTTGTGATATTGATTCTTATGATAGAAGATCAATAATCGCTTGAATGAGCTCAATGGGAGAAAGGAGAAGTTTTAATTGTCACCTTTCCCCTAAGTATCTTCAGCACAGATCAGGTCAGTGCAGGCTCCTCTCTTTTTAACTTATTTAATGAAAGTAAACAAGGCTAGGGAAAGAATGGGTTGAAATAAAGAGGAAAGAGGGATTGGGAATCAATCTTAAAACCTTGTTTAACTAACTAAGCTTATAATAAATCTTCAGGAGTTTTCAGGTGAAGCTGATTCACTGAACCTGCCAGGCTAATTGCCTTAGTTAGGCTTAAAGGCCTGACTTCAGTTGCTGGATGTTCTAGCTCAATTCAAGTTGGCTTGGTTTAACAGAGTTGATCTTCAATATTTATCTTCTTGTTGTTGTTTAGAAAGTTGTATATTATTGATGATGTATAGGAATGGTGGCTGATAGCACTGGATGAGCAGTAAGCCTAGGTAACTAATCCTATGAGGTATAAGTTAACCTTAGCTAAGAGACAATTTTGAAATGCCCAATTTTGAAATTCCTAAGAATAGGAATGAGCCTCAATTTATAGGGTGCTCTCAACAGACGTTTTGGTCTCATGCCAGCTCATGCCACCCCTGTATTCTGCATTTCAACCTCAGTAACTGGCAAGTATCCTGGCCCAATATGGCTTCTTGCAAAAGTATCTACACCCCTCACTCTGAAGAGCAAAGAAGTCTTTGTAACGTCATGATGGAAAGTACCAAACCTGCCTTTCCCTAAGAACAGATTAGCAATCACTGCTTATCAACTTGCTTGTGTCTGAAATAGCAATCCTTGTAATGCTCTTGTGTGAAGTCATTTTCATAATAAATATCATCCTGTGGGACAGTAACACCCCACCAAGAATGTTGTAGTTCTTAATATTTTACTCTCTATAAAAGTCTTTCTCTTTGCCATAATAAATTAAGATCCTAGCCCATAGTCATGGCGCCATGATTTTTTCCACTTGCTCCTTCTCAGGCATGCTGGACTCAATCTTTCCTGTCCTTCTTATCACACTCTTTCTCTCCAGCCACTAGTCTCCCTAGGTGGCTAACTCTCACTCTCCCAGGCTACAATGGCCCTCAGGTCCAATCACTCAACACCATGCCTCCCACACAGGGCTTCAACAAAGACTGGCACTAAATAAGGTATTTGCTTTCAGTTTTCTGAAAGGCAGAAAAAATAACTGAAATTCGAAGCATTCTAATTAACCTAAGAAAAAAGAATTAAGAGTAATATGAGAAAATTGTAAAAAGTCAAAGAAAAATCTTCCTAACAGAGCTACCAAAAGTGTAACAGGTTGCTTTAGGAGAAGTAATGGGTCTTATCTCCCTGAGGTTCTTCACAGGAAGGCTGGACACATATTTGTCAGGCATGTTGTAGTGGGAATTATTGCTTACATATGGAGTTGGACTAAATGGCCTTTGAAGATGTTCCCAAAACTAACAGAGAAGGTGATGTGTTAGAAAATGTTTTAACAAATCACTCTCTGGGGGTGGAGGGAGAACACATATAACTTACTTTTAAATTTATTCTGTATTATTAACATTTCCTCCTTAACTTCCTTAAACCTAGACAATCAACAAAATAATTAATCAAGTCTTGATTTTTATTGTTTGATCATTTCCTAGGTGTAAATTTTCAGCTGAAAATTTAACAATCGCTCTTCCATTTGAGCTGACTGTGGCACACTACTGCTTTTGGGTGTAGAACCCAACAGTGTCCTGATAAAAGGAGGCATGAAATTAATATTACTTTAATTGAGTTTGTGAAATAAATGTTAATCAAACTGGGTTTTCCATTTATGGGACCATAGTTAACATTTAGGGCCAATTTCAGGTTCAAAAAGAGGTGGTGTGTTATCTTTGAGGGGAGGAATTTTACAATTCGGATTTTTAAAAATAGGAACCAATCAAATAATGATTAAATTTCAGGTGTATCTATTATTATGAACTGAAGTAGAACAGAGATAGGGATCATGGAAGCTCATGAGATTTATGATAAGGTCATCAATATGGATGCTAAGGACACTGAAAAGGAGTGTCAGTGTTTAGGTATAAAGGAACCATTTTGCTTGCTGATGTCTTTAAAAAGGGTATAGAAGGACCCTTGTGTCAACAGATTTCAGTAAGGAGGATTGGGACAGGATCTTATAAATCAGATAAGAGTACAATTAAGATGTGTTTATTAAATATTTTTGTCCTACAGTATGAACATTCCAAATAGAACTTTAATGTGATAAAGACTTGACAAATCCATTCTCCCACACTTGATTGCAGCAGGAAATAAACGATGATAAATAAATACATGAGGATTTTTTTGGTTTATTTTTATGAAAAAATACTTATAAAGTATTTCACTTACAAAAGTACTATGAGTTATATGTTATAAATACTATTATCTCCATTTAAAAAATAATGAAACTGAGTTTTAACGAGTTTAGATTACTCCACTAATGTTAACATAGTTGCTAAGTGAAAAAACCAGGATTTGAATTAGTTTTTCTGCCTGCAATTTCAGTCATTTTTCAAGAGGGCTAAAAGGGCTACAGGGAGAAGAAAAACTTTATAGTTATTTCCTCCCAGGTTGATATTTGCAGGGAAAAAAACTTCTTGGCTCTGGTATTACTAAAATTATTAAAATATCTCAGGGCACTCTTTATTCCATGTAAAGCCTATGAGCTAGTTACTTGTAACCTATGGACTGTCAGATATGATGATTTTGACAGTGAGTGGTTCTGCCTACACTTCCATTGAACTTAAGGAACTTATGGACAGCAACACTAACTGAACTGTCACCATTATTCTTTATCATCTTAAGCAAAAATTCAAGATGAGAGGTTAGTACCAACTACCAAGAATGCCCAGACTTGCCCATAAGACTACCAAGGTTTTTCACATCACTCTCACAGTCCACAACATTAGTAAGCAGAGTTACTAACGGATCAGTTTCAATTATTGCCTGGACTGCCTATAAAATCAACAAAAATTTGTTTTCAGTGATTTTTTAATGAGGCTCTCTGTCTGTCACATGTCAGTTCTTCATTTTGAGTCCATAATTATTGGTTTAATGTACTGACTCTCTCACATGAACCCTTTTCTTTGGTAAGTAGAAATTGAAATTTGAGTACCAGAGAAAGTGAACTTTGGTGAAAATAAAATAGAATTAATAACTTTTAGAATGAAACTTATAAGACCCTTTTATTTGTGAACAAGTTGGTTGTCAATAAGAAATGAGCAAAAAAACCAATGATTTTATATATGGAAAAAACTGACAAAATCCATAAATGAATTTGCGTTTGCTGTTAAGCTAGAAGGAGAGACACAGGCTACTGGGAAGACTTGGTGAAGAACTAGTTTTCAAAAAACAAACCAAAAAATTTTGCTGAGGGTAACTTAAGGGAAAATAAATGCCAAAAGTCGAAGAATGTTGCAAATAACACCAAAAGGTAGTAAAAGTATTTCTGTGAGTAGGAATTCTTTGTTTTTAAATCTTAATATGGCCAGAGTTTAGTAGAACTACAAATTCTTAAACAATTTTATTTAAACCATAAAATTCATATTGTTAAACTGTTCAAAGTATCATGATAATTTCTAAAAAGAAATGACACTGAAGATAGCTGTAGGATTATATCCACTCATTTGCATCTGGCTTCTTTTTAAAGCTTCAGATGTTAAGATTCACAAAGTGATAAATAACTGTTTTAAGACTATGAGAAGATTAAATAAGGACATAAAATTGAATTTCATGAGTTTTACCCTATAAGGGAAAGATAAGTCACCTACCATCAGGAGTCTCTGATTTGTACCATCAGATGCATTGATGAACCCAGCAGGATAAGAGAGGACTTAAGAAGAACCCAGCAGGAACAGTCAATTGAAAGGAAAATTTTAGTCACTATAGTTGAAGCTTGATGATGGAAAGAGAATCACCATTTTGCACATTGGCTAAAGAAAAATATATCATCAATATGGATATTAAAAGAAAAGTCTGTTGATTAGAAGAAAGCTAAACTCTTTTAGTTGAGCTGTCACCTTTTGGTGTCATTGACAATTTGACAGAAGTAGATTCCTTCAGAGGAGCCTATTTCCCTTAGTCTTGAGGACAAAAGTTTGAGGGACAAAAACAAGCTTTATACCATCTTTGTTATAAGAATAGGTTGAGAGCAGATAGAATGACAAGCTTATTTTGAGTGAAGTGCTAGCTGGGCTTATTTGTATGATCCAGAGAGTCATTCTGTGTATCTTTGGAGTTCTTTGTCTTAAGAAAATTGCTTGTAAATATGAATAATATAGAAATAGGTTTTGAACAATGATACATGTATAACCTAGTGGAATTGCTCGTCAACTCCGGGAGGGTGTAGAGAAAAGGGATGGGAAAGAACATGAATCATGTAACCATGGAAAAATATTCTAAATAAATAAATTAACAACAACAACAACAACAGAAAATTGCTTTTAATTATGCCACAGCATTTTCTCTCTACCTTTTTAAGGTTTATTATGAACTAAAAGACATTGTTTCCCCATCACCAGTTAACAGTTAACAATGAGGTAATGCAGATTGTTACTGTTAGTACATCAAGCCTGAAGTCCAGAGTTGCTCATATGCCTACTTGGGTGTTTCCATATGTTATAAGTACTCTTCTTTATAAATAGCAGTAGGAGAGTATGACCGAGGTTTATGTATGAACTGTGATGTTTTTTTGTTTTTTTTTTAAACTCTTGTACTTCGGTGTATTATCTCATAGGTGGAAGATTGGTAAGGGTGGGCAATGGGGGTCAAGTGACTTGCCCAGGGTCACACAGCTGGGAAGTGGCTGAGGCCGGGTTTGAACCTAGGACCTCCTGTCTCTAGGCCTGACTCTCACTCCACTGAGCTACCCAGCTGCCCCCAAGGCTCATATGCCTACTTGGGTGTTTCCATATGTTATAAGTACTCTTCTTTACAAATAGCAGTAGGAGAGTATGACCGAGGTTTATGTATGAACTGTGATGTTTTGATTATTTCTATATTTGTATTCTTTATAATAACTATGTTATCATTAATGAATTTTTCTACTTTAAAATAATTCTTTTGTTTGGTTGGTTTGGTTTCTCTTTGAGTCAATGGCATCTAGATAAATGATTTTGTGTAAATTGGAAAGATACCAATGGGAACTCAAACAATAATGATGATGAGTGTATATCCATACTCAACAAGATTACCCTAGAAATTGAAAGAATTGGAGTCATATTTGTGTGGTGGTCCTTCTACTGGAAAACATGAGGGCATATTAAGTAAGTCAGGAAAGAAGATGAAGGAAAGAGAGAGATGAGGTCAGGGAGAGAGAGAGAAAGAGGAGAGAGAGAGAGAGAAAGAGAGAGAGAAAGAGAGAGAGAGCGCCACACCCCATGCCAAGTGCAACTAAATCAAGGTAGTTTTTAACCATTATATCTGAGGTGAAATATTCAGTGTCACACAAAGCCCATAATACAGATGAGCCAATGTGCTGTCACCTTTGTGACAAAGACAAAAGCAATTCTACCAGAGTAGATCTGATAATAATAGAACCATTAAAACTGTTTCCTCTGGAGTCCCATCTGGCATGAATTTTTTAAACAACTCCTGACAACTCATCCCAAATTCCAAGTAAAGAAAACAATCATGCTTTTTTGGTTTTGGCAACTGCTAATGTGTATAAAGTTAACATTTTCATAAATTCTAATATCAAAGGCATTACTTATATTTTTTAAAACAGAGAAACCTTTTACTGCTTAAAAGATGTTCTAAAGGGGCAGCTGGGTAGCTCAGTGGAGTGAGAGTCAGGCCTAGAGACAGGAGGTCCTAGGTTCAAACCCGGCCTCAGCCACTTCCCAGCTGTGTGACCCTGGGCAAGTCACTTGACCCCCATTGCCCACCCTTACCACTCTTCCACCTATTAGACAATACAACGAAATACAAGGGTTCAAAAAAAAAAAGACATTCTAAAAATCAAGTGCAGAGGAATGTTATGGATATTGGGTAATATTATCATGCTATGTTACTGATTATTTCTTTGAGATCTTCCTAATATTTATTTCTCTTTTCTCCATATAGGTGTATATTGACAGGATTTTTAGCATATTTTGGAGCAGAAAAGAATTGTTATCTTGAACTCTTTGTATATTGCATTTATATATTAAATACCATAATAGGTACTATATTGAAAGCATAGGATTAGATAATTAGGGGCAGAATTCAGATTTAGGGCTTCAGTTTTCCATTTTGTTTACTAATTTTAGATAGTCCAATAGAACCAATTATCTATCAAAATAATATTTTTAAAACAAAAGAAAAAAATTAAATAGTTTCCTAAACAATTCTAATTCTAGTATTACCCTACTCCTGCTTGGAATTGTATGAATCTATAATTTTTGAAATATTGCCTTCTTTTGTGTGTGTGTGTATGAGATGCAGTATGATATAATGGAACTATCCTTGATCAAGATGTCAGCAGGCCTATGTGTTCTTAAATTCTGACTCAGTTAATTTGTATTATAGGTGCATAATATTTAGAACTGGAAGGGAAAGTATAATCCAGACTCTTTTACAGTTCAAGAGACTGAAGTCCAAATTTTAATAATAGTTTTGAAGTCTAGCTTCTAATTTAATAGCAATATCTGCAATTTTATAGCACTGTATGGTTTGCAAAAAAAAAAAAAAAACAACTCAAAATGTTATCTCATGTTATCCTCATAACAACTCTGAGAGGAAGATATTATCACTATTTTATAGGTGAGGAAATTGGAGTAAATGCAGGTTGAATGACTTGACTAGAGTCACACAATTAGTAAATATATCTGAGGCTGAGTTTCAACTCGTATCTTTCTATGATCAGCATTCTATTCATTGACCTTTCTACAAAAATAAAATAAAGGGTAATACTATTTGAAATGTGTACCCTACAGCTATGTCATGAAAAAATATTTAGATAAATTTGCTCTATATATTTTATAGGATCATAGAGATAGATTTTATCTTAAAGTATATTTATTCCAACCAAATAACTTTATAAAAAAAGTCAGGCCCAAAGAAATTAAGTGATTTGACTAAGTAAGTGAATGAATGACTGATAAAGCATTTATTTAATAGTTACTAAGCCTAAGTTACTAAATCAATTACTAAGTACAATGCCACATAGTAAGCACTGGTAGTAATATAAACAGAAATAAGGAGACAGTTTCTACTACCAATGAATTCTCATTCTAACAGCGGAAAATGACACAAAAAGAAATTTCAGCTTCAAGTCAGATGGCAAGGTGCACTGGTCCTCATGATTCAGTGGCAAAATAAATAATACATATTCTTTAATGGTTTTTTTTTGCTGATAGTACACTATATTTTTAAATGATGTCACATGATTTGTTAGTGCCAATGATTTTAGTGGACATAATTTCCTTTTCTGGCTCATTAATAGATGTGACTGCAGAGAAATGAGCTGTTATACCTCTGAAAGCAGTTGAAAGGTCACATCTCCAAAACAGTTGCTTTCTTGGAAGACGGCAATGGGAATTAGGCTCATAGCAGAGATTGTGGTATAGTGTGTTCTGCTACTCTGAGGTCTATTGATCTCCTTTATTAATTTATCTACAACACTTGTCCCTTTTGATATTGAGTGGAGGTGATGGTTCAAGTTAGTGGTGTCAACCGGGAATACTTCAGAGTGCCTCCAACAATATTAAAATATAATTGGAAAATATTTAACAAAAATAAATAAGAATTCAGTTACAAATAAAAATATAATAAAACGGAGATAATATAACATTTTTAAATAAGTCAAAATACATTCTGTAGGGATCCTTGTGTGGGTTAGTATTCCCAATTTCTATTTGAGTTTGATACTGTGTGGAGTGGAATCTCAGGGTCTGCACCCCAAAGTCACTCTAATGAGCACATAGGAGGCTGGATAAGATGCTGACAGAGAAAATGTGGCCTTTATTAGTAAAGGAAGAGGATGAGGGCAGTGCTCTGAGTGGTCGACCCAAAACAATGTCCAATGATTTCCACATGAAGTCAGAATTTATAGGAAATTAGCTCAATGCTCCTCTTTTTTGTTGTCCTGCCACCTGTGTGTAAAACAATGTCTGTGTATGTTATATTTTCTTTATCTTGTCCTACCCTCTTTAAGTTTTCAAGCATTCTAAAATTCATGGGAGTATTCCTCAAGTTTTCAATTTCTAATCTGAGTTAGAGTTTAAGCATGGCCAAGGCCTTTCATACTGAAATATTTGGGACAGGGAGTCAAGATTATAGCTCTAAATTTTAGAACTTTTGCCATAGGAATAAGAAAAAGGGGAGAAAATGAGGGGTTGGCCACATTAGAAAAGAATGAATTAATGGTGTGTGTGTGTATTTGTGTGTGTATATGTATGTATGTGT
>NC_058130.1:453106315-453126022 GCF_016433145.1 Gracilinanus agilis | reverse complement strand
TATATATACACACAGCTGTTTAGGGAGGGAGATTACTCTTCATAAGGAGAGATTGGTATCTGTCTTCTGAAGGGCACCTAACGTTCAATAATTTTCTACAGGAAGTTGCCAGTCTAGGATTATTAATACTAATATATGCTGGAAGGTAATGCATGATTTTAATCCACCCAATACCACTGGTCCAGAGATAGCAGTGACTTGATCTAGTTTACTCACAGGATGCCTTGCTGGTAAATCCCGGCTTTGAACAGAACTTTACTTTGTCTAACTCTAGGTCTCTTTATGTTGTACCAGTGATTGATTGGTTCAGTAGAAGAGTACTAAGCTTGATTTTAGAACCACAGCTTCAGACATCAAGTCCAGAACATTAACTAGTCATGTGATCCTAGGCAAGTCACCAAACCTTAAAAGCTAGAGTATCCTCTTCTTTAACATAGTAGCTCTATTACCTAGCAGGAGTAAGGAAGAGTCTCTAACTTTACAGTGCTATACAAATGTGAATTGTCACATTATTGTTTACATTTAGTCAACTTTACTTCTTAGGTACAACATTTCAATAAGAAGAATTATGTACTAAAAGATTGCTTTTTAAATTGAGAAAACTACTCTTTCATACACTTACTGAAATTTCTTAAGAGTGTCAGCTTCTTTATTCATTGTTAAGCTAAGCTGATAAGTCTTTTATGCCTTTTAGGAGACTTTTCCATCATTGTCAGCAGCCTTTCATGATAGACAGTTATCTCATATTAATTAAATTGGTTACATTTACATTTCAAATTACTATAGCAAGTCTTTTGATGATAATGGGTTGAATGGCATAAAACAATATAAGAGTATTTAAAAGAAGTGGTTGCTTATTATCAATTTATTTGCTATTCACTATACTGATGATAGCCAGGGAAAATTATTGGGATATTAATTTAGATTTAGTGCCTATTTGTAGATCTGAAAGAAGCATAGTTATGAATTTAAATGTATATACAATAAATGTTAATGCTCTTTGGTTCTAAGTGTCAAAATTAATTTTTTATAAAATCACATTGTACATTTGAGAAAGTTATTTCTTTTTTATGTAATTGGAAAATTAAATATAATTGGAAAATATTTAACTAAAAATAAATATACAAATAAAACAGAAACTGTAACCTTTTAAAACTATGTAAAATGCATTTTGCAAGAATTCTTATATTTAAGTTAGAATAAATCAATAACTAACAAGAGTAAAGCACTGAAATTAAACAGACTTTGGAAAGATTTCCTGTAAAATATGAGGTTTTAGCTTCGATTCAAAGGACGCCAGGGTGGTAGGTGGTAGAGTTGAGGAGGTAGAGCATTTGAGGCATGTGTAAAATCCAGAAAAAAGGTCCAGAATTGAGAAATGAAATGTCTTTTCTATGGAAAAGCCAGGAAGCTAGCTAGCATCACTGGATAAAAGATATGTGTTTGGTAGTAAGGCATAAGAACACTGGAAGGATATGAAGGTGCTAGGTTGTGAAGGGCTTTAAATGCCAAACTGAGCATTTTGTATTTGTTCCCATAGGAATAGGAATAGTAAGCCACTGGAGTTAATTGAGCAGGGGTTATACAAAGAACAGACCTGTTCTTTAAGAAAATTGTTATAGCAGCTGAATGGAGGAATGATTGGTTTGAGAAAAGGTGAAGCGGGCAGACTCACAATATGTCTCTGGCAATAATCCATCTGTGAGGATATGAAAGCCTGCACTGGAGTATTGACAGTGTCAGAGGAGAGAAGAAGGTGTATTCAGGAGATTTTGTGAATATAAAATGAATAGGTCTTGACAACAATTTGGATACAGAAATGGTGGTGATAGAGAGTAAGGAATCCAGCATGACTCCAAGGTCCATGAGCCTGAGGGATTGGGAAAATGGTGTTGCCCTCTACAGAAATAGGGAAGGTAGGAGATGGGGAAGATCTGAGGGGAAGTATTTGAATTCTGTCTTGGATATATTTAGTTTAAGATAACTTTGGACATTCATTTAAAGATGGCTGAAAGGTAGTTCAGATGTGAGACTTTAGGACAACAGATTTGAACAGGATAGATTGATTTGAGAATCATCAGCATGGAGATGATAATTAAATCCATGTAGATTGATGAAATAATCAAGTGAAATAATACAGAGGGAAAAGAGAAGTAGGCCCATGAGAGAAACTTGAGCCATAGCTATGGTTAAAGACTATGATCTGGAGGAGAATCCAGTAAAAGAGACAGAAAGGAGTAGTCTGATAGATAGGAGGAAAGCCAGGAAAGAGCAGTTTCCCAAAAACCTAACAAGATGGGAATACCAAGAAGAGGGTGATCAACAGTGTCAAAGGCTGTAGAGGGGTGAAGCTGAATGAGGACTGAGGAAAAAGCCATTGAAATTGGCATCTAGGAGATCATTAGTAATTTAGGAAAAAGCTATTTTGGTGAAATAATGAAGTTAGAAAAAGGATTATAAGATTTTGGTTTGGTTTTGTTTAAACCCAAACTCTCTGTCTCAGTAACTCAACTTTAAGACAGAAGGACAAGGACTATTAAAATGGGGTTAAATATCTGAGGCCAGATTGAATGTAGGTCTTCCCCACTCCAGCCTGGCTCTCCATCTACTGTACCACCTAGATGCCCCTGGATTACAAAGTTTTAAGAAGAGAGAAGAGAGAGCAGAGGTTTCTACTGTAGGTGCCCTTTTAAAGAAGTTTAGCTACAAAGGGCGGAAGAGATGTAAAAACATGATTAATGGGAATGAATGAATCAAGAGAAAGAGTTTGTGTGTATGCTTTCTGATAGCAAGACATGGACATATTTTTAGACATTAGGAAATGAATCTGTGGTCAGGGAAGGATTGAAAATGAGCAAAAGAATGGAGATGAGAGTGGAGGCAATATGTTGGAGGAGATAGGATAAAATGGGATTGCTTTAGTTACAAGTGAAAAATCTACCTCTTTATATGGGGATTAGAATTTTTTTAATTTAAACATTTATTAATAATCATTTTTACATGGTTACATGATTCATGCTCCTACTTTCCCCTTCACCCCCCGCACTCTCCCCAACCATGGCAAATGCACATTTCCACTGGTTTTGTCATGTGTCCTTGATCAAGACCTATTTCCATATTGTTGGTAGTTGCATTGGTGTGGTACTTTCGAGTCCACACCCTCAATCATGTCCACCCCGACCCAGGCATTCAAGCAGTTGTTTTTCTTATATGTTTCCTCTCCTGCAGTCCTTCCTCTGAATGTAGGTAGCGTTCTTTACCATAAATCCCTCAGAGTTGTCCTGGGTCATTGCATTGCTGCTGGTACAGAGGTCCATTACATTCAATTTTACCACAGTATATCAGTCTCTGTGTACAATGTTCTTCGGGCTCTGCTCCTTTCTCTCTGCATCAGTTCCTGGAGGTCTCTTCAGTTAACCTGGAACTCCTCCAGTTTATTATTCCTTTTAGCACAATAGTATCCCATCACCTGCATATACCACAGTTTGTTCAGCCATTCCCCAATTGAAGGACATACCCTTCTTTTCCAGTTTGTTGCCAGCACAAAAAGCGCAGCTATAAATATTTTCGTACAAGTCTGTTTATCTATGATCTCTTTGGGGTACAAACCAAACAATGGTATGGCTGGATCAAAGGGCAGGCATTCTTTTATAACCTTTTGAGCATGATTCCAAATTGCCAGCCAGAATGGCTGGATCAGTTCACAACTCCACCAGCAATGCATTAATGTCCCAATTTTGCCACATCCCCTCCAACATTCATTACTCTCCCCTTCTTTCATTTTAGCCAATCTGCTAGGTGTGAGGTGATACCTCAGAGTTGTTTTGATTTGCATTTCTCTAATTATTAGAGATTTGGAACACTTTCTCATGTGCTTATTGATACTTTTGATTTCTTTACCTGAAAATTGCCTATTCATGTCTCTTGCCCATTTATCAATTGGGGAATGGCTTGATGTTTTATACAATTGCTTTAACTCCTTGTATATTTGAGTAATTAGACCCCTGTCAGAGTTTTTCGTTATAAAGATTTTTTCCCAATTTGTTGGTTTCCTTCTGATTTTGACTACATTGTTTTTGTTTGTACAAAAGCTTTTTAGTTTAATATAATCAAAACCATTTAATTTACATTTTGTAATTTTCTCTAACTTTTGCTTGGTTTTAAAGTCTTTCCTTTCCTAGAGATCTGACAAGTATACTATTCTGTGTTCACTTAACTTGTTTATACTTTCCCTCTTTATATTCAAGTTATTCACCCATTCTGAATTTATCTTGGTGTAGGGTGTGAGATGTTGATCTAGACCTAATCTCTCCCATATTGTTTTCCAAATTTCCCAGCAGTTTTTGTCAAATAGTGAATTCATGTGCCAAAAGTTGGGCTCTTTGGGTTTATCATACACTGTCTTGCTGATGTCATTTACCCCAAGTCTATTCCACTGATCCTCCCTTCTGTCATTTGGCCAATACCATATTATTCTGATGACTGCTGCTTTATAGTAGAGTTTAATATCTGGTACTGCTAGGCCCCCTTCCTTCACATTTTTTTTTCATGATTACCCTTGATATTCTTGATCTTTTGTTGTTCCAAATGAAATTTGTTATAGTTTTTTTCTAATTCAGTAAAGAAGTTTTTTGGTAGCTTGATAGGTATGGCGCTAAATAGGTAAATTAATTTGGGTAGAATTGTCATTTTTATTATGTTAGCTCGATGTACCCATGAGCAATCAATGGCTTTCCAATTGTTTAGATCCAGTTTTATTTGTTTGGAAAGTGTTTTGTAGTTGTTTTCATATAATTGCTGTGTTTGTTTTGGTAGATAGATTCCTAAGTATTTTATATTGTCTAGGGTGATTTTAAATGGTTTTTCTCTTTCTACTTCTTACTGCTCTAGTGTGTTGGAAATGTATAGAAATGCTGATGATTTATGTGCATTTATTTTGTATCCTGCAAATTTGCTAAAGTTGTTGATTATTTCTACAAGCTTCTTAGTTGATTCTCTAGGATTTTTTAAGTAGACCATCATATCATCTGCAAAGAGTGATAGCTTAGTCTCCTCCTTGCCCATTTTGATACCTTCAATTTCTTTTTCTTCTCTAATTGCAACTGCTAGTGTTTCTAGTACTGTGTTGAATAATAGAGGTGATAATGGACATCCATGTTTTACTCCTGATCTTATTGGGAAGGCTTCTAATTTATCCCCATTGCATATGATGTTTGTTGATGGTTTTAAGTATATACTGTTTATTATTTTTAGGAAAGGTCTTTCTATTCCTATACTTTTCAGTGTTTTCAATAGGAATGGATGCTGTATTTTGTCAAAGGCTTTTTCAGCATCTATTGAGATGATCATGTGATTTTTGTTTGTTAGAATGTTGATATAGTAAATATTCGTCCATATCTCCTAAATTGTTATATTTATTGCCATATAATTTGGCAAAATAGTTTTTAATAATTGCCTTAATTTCCTCTTCATTAGAGGTGAGGTCTCCCTTTTCATCTTTGATACTGTCAATGTGGTTTTCTTCTTTCCTTTTTTTTATTAGATTGACTAGTACTTTGTCTATTTTATCTGTTTTTTCAAAGTACCAGCTTCTAGTCTTATTTATTAATTCAATAGTTCTTTTACTTTTGATTTTATTAATTTCTCCCTTGATTTTTAGTATTTCTAATTTAGTTTCCATATGGGGATTTTTAATTTGCTCACTTTCTAATTTTTTGAGTTGCATGCCCAATTCATTAATCTCTGTCCTCCTTAATTTGTTAATATATGCACTCAAGGATATAAATTTCCCCCTGAGTATTGCCTTGACCGCATCCAACAGAGTGTGGTAGGATGTCTCATCATTGTCATTTTCTTCAATGAAATTATTGATTGTTTCTATGATTCCTTCTTTGACAAATTGGTTTTGGAGAATCATATTATTTAATTTCCAATTAGATTTTGATTTTCCTGTCCAGATGCCCTTAGTGATTATTATTTTTATTGCATTATGATCTGAGAAGGTTACAGTTAATATTTCTGCTCGTTTACATTGGTTTGCAATGATTCTATGCCCTATAACATGATCCATCTTTGTGAATGTGCCATGTGCAGCTGAAAAGAAGGTGTATTCCTTTTTGTCCCTATTTATTTTTCTCCACATATCAATTAAATCTAATTTTTCTAGGACTTCATTCACCTCTCTTACCTCTTTCTTATTTATTTTTTGGTTTGATTTATCTAGATCTGACAGTGGAATATTTAGATCTCCCACTAGTATGGTTTTACTATCTATTTCCTTTTTGACCTCTGCCAGTTTCTCCTTCATGAATTTGGATGCTATGCCACTTGGTGCATATATATTGAGCAGTGTTATTTCCTCATTGTTTATACTGCCTTTAATCAGGATGTAATGACCTTCCCTGTCTTTTTTAATCATATCTATTTTTACTTTGGCTTTGTCAGAAATGATAATAGCCACTCCTGCCTTCTTTTTCTCATTTGATGCCCAAAAGATTTTGCTCAAACCCTGAACCTTAAACTTGTGTATATCCACCCGCCTCACATGTATTTCTTGTAGACAACATATGGTAAGATTTTGGTTTCTATTCCACTCTGCTATTTGCTTCCGTTTTATGGGCGAGTTCATCCCATTCACATTCAGAGTTATAATCATCAGTTGTGCATTTGCTGACATTTTTGTATCCTCCCCTATTCCTACCCCCTTTTTCTTATACTTTTTCCTTTTAAATCAGTGGTTTGCTATTGAGCCGCTATCCCTTATCCCCTCCCTTTATTAACTTCCCTTTCTACCCCCTCCCTTATTTCCCCCCCTTTTTGTTTTTAAAGGCCTTATGAATTCCCTCCCCCTTCTTCTCCCCTCTCTTTATTTAACCTCCTCACTCCCCTGTTTCCCTTGGTTTATCCCTTCTTTCTCAGAAGGGTTGGATAAGAGTTTTATGTCCCAATGGATAGTATAGCTACTCTTGCCTTTCCAGGTTGATTACACTGAGAGTAAGGTTTGATTATTACCTCTTAATTCTCTCTTCCTCTCCTTCTAATAATAGTATTTGTCCACTCTCCCTCCCATGCCTTCTTTGTGTGTAATAGAATATCCTATTTTTCTTATTCACTCAAGTTTCTCTTGGTGTCCCCTGCTATTCACCCCCTCTTTCCCATCCCCCACACCATCTTAGATTATTTAGTGTTCCACCCTCACCCTGTGAATTATTCTTCTGATTACTATATTAGTGAATACTATAATAGTGAATAGAGTTCACTACAGAGAATTATACACAGCATTTCTCCACATAGGAATACAGATAATTAGATCTTACTAAGGCCCTTAAAAAGGCAAATTTAAAAATTATAAGTTTTCTTTCTTTCCCCTCTGTTTCTTATTTACCTTTTCATGTTTCTCTCGATTTTTGTGGTTGGAGATCAAACTTTCCATTTAGCCCTGGTCTTTTCTGTGCAAATACTAGGAATTTTTCAATTTTGTTGAATGCCCATACTTTCCCCTGGAAATATATAGTCAATTTTGATGGGTAGTTAATCCGTGGTTGCAGGCCCAGCTCTCTTGCCTTTCTGAATATCGTATTCCAAGCCTTGTGATCTTTTAGCGTGGAGGCTGCCAGATCCTGTGTGATCCTGATTGGTGCTCCTTGATATTTGAATTGTCTCTTTCTGGCTTCTTGTAAGATTTTTTCTTTTGCTTGAAAGCTCTTGAATTTTGCAATTATATTTCTGGCCATTTTCTTATCTGGGTCGAATGTGGTGGGTGTTCTATGAATCCTTTCAATGGCTATATTGCCCTCTTGTTGTAGGACTTCAGGGCAATTTTGCTGCATAATTTCTTTTAGTATGGAGTTTCTTATAGGGGGCCATGCCTCTATATGATTTTTTGGGGTCCTGAGCGGCGTGGTGGCATACGATGGTTAAAGCAGGAGAAAGAAAATGAGAACAACTAGACTAGTGGTTAGCCCATGCTGTCCCAAATTCTGTGGGCATGGAAGTTTATTATATATCTTTCTCAAAAAAGAAGTCACAGTTGGTAAGGGGCAATAAATCACGAATAATCCATTGAAGTTTAAAGAATACAGATGCAAAGACAAATGGTCAAATTCCAAACCCCAATTCAGCAGGTTATAATTCCTGGAGAGGAAATATCCTATGGAGATGCTCATCAATTGAAATCTGCATACAGACTAAAGACTCAGGTTTTAATCTGAGTATGGAATCAGCGTCTGTTTAAGATTAAGGCTTCTTCAATTATCAAGGGAGGAAATTATCAATTCAATAGAAGCGGGTCTACCACTTCAAAGCTCTCCAATAAGAATTGTAAAAAAGGTGGGGATCAAAGACTGAGTCAGAAGAGGAGCTTCAGATTTTTATCTTAGATGACCCATTCAGTCTGCATCCTGACATGCAGGGCAGAAAAATCATACACACAGTTTTACTTGCCGATGATTTTGTAATGGGATCCAGATAAAATATCTGTTACAGACTCTGTTTCTCTAAATGACTCCTAATAACCTTTTTGGAGGGATCAAGTTGATTTTGGATTAACCTACCTGCTGGTACCAGAGCCTTTTTGGGGCTCAAGTGACCAGGACCAAACACAAAGACTGCCTCAGCCTGGATTGGTCACGTAGGGAATCCAGATAACAGGCCCTAAATTTGATCCTATTTCTCCAAATGTTTTACTACATAGAACGGCTTCCCACAGTTTCTGGTTTTTCTGGAAGACCAATTATTCTCAAATTGTCTCTTCTAGACCAGTTTTCTTGGTCTGTCACTCTCTCATTGAGATATTTCATATTTCCTTCTATTTTTTCAGTCTTTTGACTTTGTTTTATTTGTTCTTGTTGTCTTGAGAGATCATTAGCTTCTAATTGCTCAATTCTAGCCTTTAGGGACTGGTTTTTGGCTCTAAACTTTTCGTTTTCAGCTATGATCTTTTCGATCTGGTCATTTCTGGTGTTCAATTTGCTTATCATTTCATTTGATTTCTGAGCCTCACTTTCCAATTGCAATATTCTACCTTTTAAACTGTTATTTTCTTGCCAGATCTCTTCCTTCTTCCTCAGAATCTCAGTTTTGAATTCTTCCACTTCTTGTGACCTGCTTTCCTTATTTGAGGAGGGTCCAGATGCTTGTTTGTTCTCCTCCTCTGTTTGCTCGGTTGTCCGAATTTTCTCTGTGTAAAAGTTGTCGAGTGCTAAAGACTTCTTTTTCTTGTTGTTTATCTTTCTCTTCTGAACTTCCTGAGTCTGGGTAGCCATCATTAGCCCAGCAGCTTCTCAGCTTTATCCTCGCACTCGGAGTCTGTCCGCGGTCTTTTTGGCTCCTGAGGTCTGAGTTCTGGTTTTTTCCAAGGTCAAGCCCCCTGGTAGACCCCCTTGCTTGATCCTTTGCTGGAGGTTCCTTTACAAGTCTCAGGGCTCTGCTTCCTCAGTTGTATACCTGTCTACACTGGTTCCCCACTCAGGGTTTCAGAGCTTTAGCTCGTGGCTGTGTTTGACTCCACCCATGCCTCCGCCCGAGCCTGCGCTCTGAACCCGCGCTCAGAGTTCGCGTGCATTCTTTGGCTTTTTGGGGTCCCAAAACTTGCTGCTCTCAGGAACAGGCCCTGGAGCTGCCAATGACTCGATGGGTGCCCCAAACTTGCTCTATTTCTTTTTAGCAGGCTACGGTGTTATAGTTGGTGTGTGTGGAGGGTGTGTGTGGAGGGTGGGGTGGTTGCTCAGCCTGCGATTTAGTGAGAGCTGTTTAAATCCTTTATAGCATGGAAATGCCCTGATTCCAAGTACCTTCCACGCTGCACCCTGTTGTGGGGTTCCTCTGTTCGTCTGGACTTGTTTTTATGTCCCCTTGAGGAGTCTTGTGTGTTTCGGTCAGGAGAAGTTAAGAGCTGCTTTTTACTCTGCCGCCATCTTAACCTGGAACCCCGGGATTAGATTTTAATGTTAACAGTAGTCTTAAAATGATCACAAGACAAACATATTTGTAATTCTAAGATAGTTAAATGTTAGCATAACTGATGATTTTAGTAGGTCTGTTGTCATTATTTTAGTTAAGTTTTAAGGTTTTGAATTAAGATAACTGAATTAATATATCTAATCATGTTAGCATAGTGTCAGGGTTAGCCCTTCAATTTGCTATATAATGCACCCTCAGCAATAAATTGTGGTCTTGAACTTGTTATCCAGTATATGTCACTAGGCCTGACCCTGGATTCAAAGCCTGGTACCACCCAACACCACCCACTCTTATCATTTGTGTCACTAGTCCAGGTTCCCCCACTGCCCACTTGTCTATCAAGGGACTTTCAAGTCATCATCAAGTGACTTCTACCAATGAGAAGTACGTCCTGCTCTATTTTTAAGATGGTCTTGAATTATTTATAACTTGGTATATAAGTTATGATATTCTTTGGGGTGTATAGGAACGTATCTCATAGTGCTCAGGATCTTTTGGTTTTGACCAAGTGTCTGACCTTATTGGGAGACTGGCCCTCTCTGAGTAAGCCTTTTTCTTTATGGCTTGGATCTGAAGGAGGAATATTTAGATCTCCCACTAGTATAGTTTTACTATCTATTTCTTCCTTGAGCTCTGCCAGTTTCTCCTTTAGAAATTTGGATGCTATAGCATTTGGTGTGTACATGTTCAGTACTGTTATTTCCTCATTATTTATACTGCCTTTTATCAGGATGTAATTACCTTCCCTGTCTCTTTTATTCAGATCTATTTTTACTTTGGCTTCATCAGAAATCATGATTACCACTCCTGCCTTTTTTTACTCAGTTGAAGACCAAAAGATTTTGCTCCAGCCATTGACCTTAATCCTGTGTATGTCCAACTGCCTCATGTGTGTTTATTGTAGATAACATATGGTGTTGGTTTCTAATCCACTCTGCTATTTGCTTCCATTTTATGGGTGAGTTCATCCCATTCACATGCAGGGTTATAATTTTAGCTGTGTGTTCCCTAAAATTTTGGCATCTTCTCCTAGTTCTATCCCTTCTTCTAGTGCTATTTCCTTTTAAACCAGTGGTTTGTTTTAAATCATCCCCCCTTGTCCCCTCCCTTTGTTTATTTCCCTTTCCACCCCCTCTCTTTTCATTTCCCTCTTATTTTTTAAAGCCTAATGAATTCCCTTCCCCCTCTCTTCCCCTCCCTTTATGAACTCCCCATCTCACTGCCTCTCTTGAAAGGCAGTTTCTGACTTACTCTGTAGAGTTAGATAGAATTTGATATCCCAATGGATCTCTAGCTACTCTCCCCTCTCAGGATTAATTCCACTAAGAGTAAGGTTAAAATATTACATATTATTATCACTCTCTTCCTCTCAGGATTAATTCCACTAAGAGTGAGGTTAAAATATTACATATTATCACTCTCTTCCTCTCCTTCTTATAATAGTATTCATCCCCTCCCTTTATCATGCCCTCTTTGTTTGGTATAGATTATCTTATTTTTCTTATTTCTTCAAGTTTCTATTGGTGCCATCTTCTATTCCCCCCATATCATCTTAGACCATTTAGAACTCCAACCTCTCCTTATGACTAATTCTTCTAATTACTATAATAGTGGGTACATTTTTAGAATTATACATAATATTTCTCCATAAAAGAATACAAATCATTTATTTGATCTTATTGAAGGTCTTGAAGAAGGCAATTTAAAGATAAGAGTTTTCTTTCTTTCCCCTCTCTTTCTTATTTACCTTTTCATGTTTCTCTTAATTTTTGTGGTTGGATATCGAACTTTCCATTTAGTCCTGGCCTTTTCTGTGCAAATACTTGGAAATCTTCTATTTTGTTGAATGCCCATACTTTCCCCTGAAAGTATATAGTCAGTTTTGTTGAGTAGGTGATCCTTGGTTGTAGACCCAATTCTCTTGTCTTTCTGATATGAAATTCCATGCCTTGCAGTCTTGTAGTGTGGAGGCTACCAGATCCCGTGTAATCCTGATTGATGCTCCTTGATATCTGAATTGTCTCTTTCTGTCTTCTTGTAATATTTTCTCTTCAACTTGGAAGCTTTGGAATTTGGCTATTACATTCCTAGGGGTTGTCCTCTGACGATTTAATGTAGAGGATGTTCTATGTGCTCTTTCAATTTCTATTTTGCCCTCTAGTTCAAGCACGTCAGGGCAGTTTTCTTGGATAATTTCTTGTATTATTATATCTAGATTTCTATTTGTCTCTGATTTTTCTGGAAGACCAATAATTCTCAAGTTGTCTCTTCTAAACCTGTTTTCTTGATCTATTATCTTCTCATTGAGATATTTCATGTTTCCTTCTATTTTTTCAGTCTTTTGACTTTGTTTTATTAATTCTTGGTGTCTTGTGAGATCATTGGTTTCTACTTGCCCAATTTTAGCCTTTAAAGACTTGTGTTTCAGCTATAATCTTTTGGGTTTCCTTTTCAGTCTGGTCTGTCTGGCTCTTCAAGGCTTCCAGCTGGTCATTTTTGATCTTCAATTTGCTTATCATATCATTTTATTTCTGAGCCTCACTTTCCAATTGGAAATTCTGGCCTTTAAACTGTTATTTTCTTGCCAAATCTCTTCCATCTTTCTCATGATCTAAGATTTGAACTCTTCAAGAGCTTGTGACCCATTTTCATTTTGGGGGGAAGGTTTGGATGTCTTTAATTATTTGTCCTCCTCTGTTTCCTGGGTTTTTTCTGTGTAGAAGTTATCAAATGTTAGAGCTCTTTTCTTGGTCTTTTTGGTAGTTATTTCTTGGGCCTTGCTTGGCATCATAATGCTTTCTCAGCCAGAAGTCTGAGTAAGGGAAGCAGACTCTCTTTGTATGGAGTTAAGGAACAGTTTTTGCCTGAGGCTACTTTAAAAGTCTCCTGGGTTCCTCTGTGTGCTAGGCCTCTGCTATCTGAGGCCCCTCTCAGCCCCACTCCTACACCCAAAGTCTGTGCTACCCAACCCCCTTGGGTCTCTGGTCTAGTTGTTTTCAGCATCAAGCCCCCATGGTCCTAGTTGGCTGCCCATTGCCTGGAAATTGATCCATGCTTGCTCCTCCACCTGAGGTTTTTTACTGAGTCTCAGAGCACTGAGTTGCTTCCACTGTCTGCTACCTCCCTGAGCTCCACTCACAACCAAGGTCTGAGCTCTCCAACTTTCTGGGGTCTCAAGTCTTACTGCTCTCAGGGACAAGCTCCTAGTGGTGCCAGTTAGCTACCAAGGAGCTAGCTTTTGTGCCCCCTGCTCACTCTAATTCTGGTGCACAACTTCTGACTCTGGTACTGTGGTTGGAGTATGGGAGGGTTGATCACCTCATGTTTTGATGGGAGCTATTCCCCCCACTTATAGCCTGGAAATGCCCAAATCCAACGTACCTTCAATACTGTGTCCTATCGTGGGGTACCTTCTTTTATCTGGATTTGGTTTTTTTTGTCCTTTGGAGGTATGCCGTATGGGTTTGTTGAGGAGAATAAGACTCCCTGCTTCTACTCTGCAGCCATCTTAACCTAGAAGTCACCCTATAACTTTTAAAAGGACATCATGGGGCAGTTAGTGGCTCTATGGATTGAGAAGGGAGGCTCTGGGTTCAAATTTTGCCTCATAGTTCCTGGCCATGTGACCATGGGCAAGTTGCTTAACCCCCATTGACTAGCCCTTACCCTTCTTCTGCCTTGGAAGCAAGGAGAATAATTGATTCTAAGATGGAAGGTAAGGGTTAAAAAAAGAAAAGAAATTCTGGATGGCAATTTGGAACTATGCCCAAAGGGCATTAAAAGACTGCCTGCCCTTTGATCCAACCATACCACTGCTGGGTTTATACCCCAAAGAGATCATAGTGAAAAAGACTTGTACAAAAATATTTATACCTGCTCTCTTTGTGGTGGCAAAAAAAATTGGAAAGGAAGGGGGTGTCCTTCAGTTGGGGAATGGCTGAACAAATTGTGTTATCTGTTGGTTATGGAATACTATTGTGCTCAAAGGAATAATGAATCAGAGGAATTCCATGTGAACTGGAACGACCTCCAGGAAGTGATGCAGACTGAAAGAAAAGCAGAACCAGGAGAATATTATACATAGAGATTAATATGCTGTGGCACAATCGAATGTAGTGGACTTCTCTACTAGCAGCAATGCAATGATCCAGGACAACTCTGAGGGTGTTATGAGAAAGAACACTATCCACATTCAGAGTAAGAACTGTAGGAGCAGAAACACAGTAGAAAAACAACTGCTTGATCACCTGGGTTAATGGGGATATGATTGAGGATGTTGACTCTTAGTGCAAATATCAATAATATGGAAATAGGTCTTGATCAATGACATATGTAAAACTCAGTGGAATTGTGCGTCCGCTATGGGAAGTGGAAGGGACAAGGGGAGGGAAAGAACATGAATCTTGTAACCATGGAAAATATATTCTAAATTAATTAAATAAATTAAAATTCCAAAGGAAAGAAAAGATCATTGTGTCTATCCCTTGTTTAGTTAAATTACACTACCTATAGCTTTGAAAGGTATATGATCTTGTCTTCTTATTTTATGGTAAGATATTTAAATATTATGGCCAATTAATGGTGATCTTTTGTATGATACTCAAGAAACTGATATTTTCCACTTTGTAGAACATTGGTTTGTTGAGTTCCTTCATTTCTGATTTTTCTATGTCTAATCTTTTTTCATTGATCTCATTATCTGCTTGTAAAACTAATTCAAAATGGTTCTGATGACTGCTGCTGATTCATTACGTATTTTAAGGTCTAGAAGTATTAATCACCCTTCAGTCATCACTCTTTTCATTATTTCCTTTTATATTCTAGATCTCTGGTTTCTTCAAATGAATTATGTTCATTTTATTGAGTTCTATTAGATAAGTATCTAATAGTTTGATTAGTGTCACATCTAAACTCTAATTTAAGTTTCTTAATAGTGTCATTCTGCTTATATTGGTATTGTGCAATCATAAGTACTGATTATTACTCTACCTATTTTAATTGCCTATATTCTGTGGCTAAATTTAAACCTTCCAGTAGGTTAGTATCACTCCTTGTTGCTAAATGGACAGTATATGAACACATTCCTCAACCCGGGGATGGACATTTGCTATACATGAGATTTATAAAAGGGCCCTTTGGTCTCCTGAGAAAAAAATGGGGGGAAAATTATATCCTCTTTTGACTTATCATGGACCAAAAAGTGATTATAAAATCAGTATGATCTGGAAAAACCTGGTTCAGTTTCTTCTCTTGAAATATAGTCGTCTATAACTATGAACAAGTAATGTAAACTCTCAGTATCTCACACAGATCTCTAATAATCAAAATCAAATATTTTTAGCAATGGAAGAGAGTTTCACACCAGGAATTTCCTGTGCTAATGAAATCACAGGTCCAGAAACACTAAAAAGGAAAAAGCTCATTATCATTTATATACTTCATGGATTACAAAAGAGGCCAAAGAGGGGGGGGGAGTCAAATTTTAACTTTGCTGGAAAAAAGAGCCATTTTCTCATGAAAGCTTGTTTTTTTTTTAATATAATGTGCCATTATTTAAAAGCTTCGAAAAATGCCCATTAGCAATACTAAGGGAAACATTTTTTGAAAGCATTAATTTTCTTAGCTTTAATGTATGGGTACCTCATTATAACATCAAAAAATCTACTAAAAAACTGACCTTTAATAAAATTTCTAATTTTTCTAGGAGTTAGAGGCTTTTTTGTGTTCTAGTATTCAACCATTTAGGGAAAAATGTGAGACATTCATTCCTACAATTATTCTGTCCCATTTCCAAACATATAGGGTTTTTTTAAATTTTAATCTCCCCTCCTAAATCAACAGTCATATTTTAAGATGTTATTTTCCAGTTATTTTCTCCTTTACTATATTTTACCTGCAATGGGAAGGAAGGCATTTGTATACATTGCTAGAGATTTTAGTTTAACTCATTTTCCTGACAGTTTTTCCCCCTCACTTCTTCAGATGGTTTTCTTGTACTGGACTGGGAAGAAAGAATATAGCTCATTATTTATTAATGTATGGAGGAAAGATGAACAAAAAGAGGAAATAAATATGGGTATGTGGCTTACCACTCAGCATTTTCATGCATTACTTAGGAAAGGTGGTATGGATTGCTGAAGAGAACTAATAAAAATAGCTTTTCAGCTATTTTACTAAATAGGAAGTGGAGCCCTAAGCTACTGAAAAATGAAGATAATTTAGACTATGCATATGCACATGTTGCCAGTAAGCTTTCCATCTATGACAGGAAAGTATGAATGTCACAGCAAGCATTCTTGTACAGTGACATTTTCCTCCATTATGCACAGTAAGAAGCAATCCTCCACGGATAAGCTAGAGTGACCTATTTGTTCTTTTCCATCTCAAAATATATGCAGTATTTCATCAATGACACTCATCACATGGACAGCATATGCTACCTTATAATAAATGTCAGTCCTGTTGATTTCAACAATGCAAATTTGGCTCTTGAGGTCCTGGACTAGGCAAGACTTCCAGTTTTCCATAATATATGCAGATGTGTTTTCATGCATAGTTTAAAAATAACAGTCACCAAATATTTATTAAACTCCTACTATGCGCCAAGCAGAACACAATGTATTGGGGATACAAAAACAAAAAAGAAAAATCAGAAAATCCCTACTCTTGAATAGCTAATGTTCTATGGGCCAGATGTAGGTTGGTGGGGCATTGGTGGATAACATTTAAGCACATACAGAATGAATACAAAATAAATACAAGGAAGTTAGGGAGTAAAGATATTAGCAATTTGAAGGATCAAGAGAAGCTTTATTTAAAAAAGTGGTACTCAAGCTATGTCTTGAATAAAGGATGGGATTCTATGAGGCAGAGATAAGATTGGAATGAATTCCAGACATGGAGGTGGGCCAATGCAAAGTCATTGTGTAATGAAGAGAGAAGGGAAAGGTGGTCATAGGGTCTGGTGAATGGAGTGATATGTAATGAGCCTGGAAAGGAGTTAGAATTCAGTTATAAAAGGCCTTAAAAACCAGATTATTTTACATTTTATCCTAGAGGCAAAAGGCAGACCCCTTAGTTTTTAAGAAAAATCATTTTGGCGGCCTTGTGGAAGATGAATTGGAATGGGGAGAGACTTGAGATGTGGGGATCAATTTGAATGTCTAGGAAAAGGGGTGATTGGACCTGGAACTGAGCTGATCATTGTGAGTGAAGAGCAAGGTTTGAGATTTTAGAGGTAGAAATATCAGCTTCCTTTTTCAAAGGAAAATTTTTCTTTTTATTCTCTGAGTGTGACAATCCTATGAGATTTAATTCTTTATAATTTCACAGAACAGTAGTGCATGAAAACCACTCCTATCATTTTTCTTGCAAAGAAACTGAGGCAAAGTAAGTGATGGGGATGACCAATAATACCACAAAACATAGGAGAAGGTGATAAAATATTACTTTTGGGGAATTATTAACAGAACAATTTGAATTAAGTGAAGACTATTTGAAGGGGAGTGATGTGAAATAGGCTGGAAAGGTGGGTGAAATAGATTGCATAGAGCCTTAAATATGAGGCTGAGCCATCCATTTATTCTTAGTTGCAGTTGAAGTTTTTATTCCTATTGTTCCTTGGTTCATTCCCCTGACTGTCCTCCACCTCCACACATTTTTATTTTTATTTTGTTTTGTTTTGGCTTGCAACTTGGAAAGTTAAAGGAAGAATAAAAGAGATGAAATTATTTTTTAAAGGAAAAAAAAATCTTTTGATCTCAGTTCTGTCCATATGCAATTCTGCTAATACTTTCAAAAGATATGTAAAAAAGAATTCTGATAGTCTTAGGGGGCTTATTTTTTAGAATTGAAAATTATCATATTTGCTATCAGTGTCTTTAAGTGTAGCTCTGATCTTTTAAAAATACTTATTTAATGAATTATTTTAAAATGCTTATCTAATCATAGAATGTTATCTTAGAGAGAATCATTTCCAAACCATTCATTTTACAATTAAGGAAACAAACTCTGAGAAAAAAGTGTCTTTTCCAATAAAATGCCTAGTGAGTGGAAGAATTGAACCTCAGCTTTCATGAAGCTTAAGTCAATTCTCTTCTCATATTACATTGTTTATTATTCAGAATAAAGCAGTATTTCTTAATATTCTTAGTGTCGGGAACTCTTTATACATTTAGAAATAATTGATAATATCAAAAAGCTTTGTTTACACAGGTTATATATTTTCATATATGTATATAGCAAAATAAAAATTAAAGCTGTTAATTTTAGAATATTTATCATTTAAAATAATAACATGACTTATATTTTATTTTCAATTAAAAATAATTATGTCTTCCAACAACAAAAAATTTAGTAAAGAATGGAATTATTTTACATATTTTTGAAAATCTATTTACTATCTGGTTTAAGAGAGGATAACTGGATTCTCCTTTCTGTTTCTGCATTCAATCTGTTGTGATATGTTCTCTTTCTTAAAGTATATGAAGAAAACCTAAACTTTTCAGAAATTTATTTGGAGAATGAAGGTGCATTTGTTTTTCTTTTTCTTCAAGTTTATTTATTTAATTAATTTTGAATATTTTTCCATAGTTATGTGATTTATGTTCTTTCCCTCCCCTCTTCCTACCCCTCTCCCATAGTCAATGAGTAATTCCACTCAGTTTTACATGTGTCATTGGTCAAAACTTATTTCCATATTATTAATATTTGCAATAGAGTGATTGTTAGTTATATCTCCAATCATATCCCCATTGAACCATGTGATCAAGGAGTTGTTTTTCTTCTGTGTTTCTACTCCCACAGTTCTTTCTCAAGATGTGGATAGTGTTCTTTCTCATAAGTTCCTCAGAATTGTCCTGTGTCATTGCATTGCTGCTAGTAGAGAAGTCCATTACATTTAATTGTGCCACACACATCTGTTTCTGTATACAATGTTCTCCTGGTTCTGCTTCTTTCAGTCTGCATCACTTCCTGGAGGTCGTTCCAGTTCACATGGAGTTCCTCCAATTCATTATTTCTTTTAGCACAATAGTATTGTCAAGTTCTTATCCCTTGAGTTACTGAAATGACTATTTTTCCCAAAACTAGAAATTTTACTCATAGAAAGATACATTCAATGGGAATATAAATGGTTTTAAGTTTGCCTAATATTTGTTTTCAAGGGTTTAAGGAGAATTGGACATTTTTTTTAAAATTCTTAAAATAGTGAAATGAAGTCATTCATCCACAGATTTAAAGAATAGCTTGTGTTTATTGTCACACTTATGTGGGCAAGACATAAAGAAAGCTATATACATCTTGTATCCCTAGTAAACAAACACCTGATACTATCTTAAGGACACAAATGAGTTAGTATATAGAGAAACCAAATATCAGTCATGATATTTTTGCCTTAAATGAAACCAAAAATATCTAATATATAATGCATAGTTAGTGCTTTGTCCTGATATCTTGACAATGTCAAGAGAATGTAAATATCTCTAGAGTAGTAGGTAAACTCTCTATATAGAACTTATTGCTGGCATTAGCAAAGTTACACAGAATGGATTGTGATCTTCATTTTTGCAGGGAATTTTCAATTTGATGAGATTCTCAAAATTCACTGGAGTACATTAGTTTTATTTGTGAAAAATATTTTTAATTTAATGTGGCCAAAATTATCCATTTTACAACTCACAATTTTTTCCATTTCTAAGTCTTTATATTTTGGAAAAAATATATATATATGTAAATATATATATATGT
>NC_058130.1:453087892-453104920 GCF_016433145.1 Gracilinanus agilis | reverse complement strand
ATATATATATATATATCTTTATGTCAAATGATGCCTTTTCCAATATAGAAAAGGCAAGAAGGGAGTTAAGACAGGGTATTTTAATGTAGCAAATAAATAAATTAAAATATAAAAAACTGGTTCAATGGACTATTGAAAAATATTCATATAATGTGATTAGAATATATTCCATCGTAATGAAATACATTTAGATGAAACATGATTATTTTACCAGGCATTTCACATTTTCTTTGATGTAGCCATTGCATAGTTTAGTTGAGGTAAAAGAGACAATTATTACATTGCCCAAAGCAAGGGACCTGTCACAGAATCTGAACAGGAAATATGACAGAGGTGGGCCAAATTCAAGTTATAAGTCCATGAGATATGTGAAATAGTCATTGAAATCAATAACTTAAAAATTGCTAATCAAAACTTTTGAACCAAGAAAATAGTAGTACATTAGCTCCAAAGAGCTAGTCACAACAGTCCCTCAAGCTTAGCCATGCTGTAAATTGAAGAAATGTATTCAAATAGTCAGTTTTCAGAGTAAATTATCCAAGCAAAAAGGATTTTCAATATTCCAGCTCACTGTGTCCCTTGGTAGAACTATAACTATGAATTTTGGACATGTATATGGATGAAGAGCTTTTGGTTCATTGCTCCACATACTGGTATATTGCTCCACAGAGAAGCTAGAGAATTTTCCCTTAAAGATTAAAACAATCATATACCTTTGGGGAAACTTTATCCCCTCTGCTTTGGAAAGATGAGTTCTCAAGGGTGAGGGGTGCCCACACTGATAAAATTAAGGTTATTTCACGTCCTACTCCATTTGAGCAATAAAGATCTCTGTGAACTGAATAGTTGTTTTGTTGTTTTTATTTGTAGAGGGCATTAGGATTAAATCTCATCATTTCAAGTAATAATATTAATGTTTCTGGCTATCTCCCAAATATCTTTAGCACTGACTTTTTAATCCTTGTCTTTAAAAAAAAACCTTACTTTCCATTTTAGAATCAATATAGTGTATAGGTTTCAAGTCAGAAGAGTATTAAGGGCTAGGAAATGGGGGTTAAATGACTTGTCCAAGGTCACAAAGCTAGGAAGTATTCAAGGTCAGATTTGAACCCAGGACCTTTCATATCTAGGCCTAGCTCTTAATCCACTGAGCCACCTATCTGCCTCCCCCCAGGTCTTTGTCCTTTTAGAAATCAAAGTAGGTTTTTATTTTTCCCCTTTTAATCCACATAATGTCAGCAACATAATAATCTAAAAGCATTTGTTAAATGCTGAATTTAATTTATCTAAAATGAGTCTTTATTATAATCCATCTTTACATAAAACAAAATAAAACATGGACAATATTGGGCCTATTTTGATTGTTCAGAGACTTTTATTTGCTCTCAACTTTGTTTGAGGTGAAATTACTGGACAAGCAATTCAAATGTTTTGAAAACTGTAGTATCATTTAATACTACCTTCAAATTGGGGAACAATTATTTACCAACTGCTAGGTATTCTGAGAAAATTTTCAATGAAATGAACACTTGGTGTTGACACTCTAACATCCCATGCAATAATTCATTAATGCCCTAGAACCCACCCTATAGGCCATAACCAAGTATATAATATAATCCTTATTTTATCACAAATGCCCACAGATGATTACAAGGTGAGAAAGGAGAAGTCTTCTCAAATAAGTTTCCCTGGAATATAGATATTATTAACAAGAGTGACCTCAAAAATGGCTAGAAAAGTAGGGACAGCTAAGTGGCTCTGTGAATAGAGTGCTAGCTAGACTTGGAGTCCATGCAGACTCACTTTCCTTTGCTTAAATCTGGTCTCCTATACTTATTATTTGTATGACTGTGGGCAAGTCACTTCACCTTGTTTGCCTCAATCTCTTCATCTCTAAAATGAGCTGGAGTGGGAAATGGCAATCCACTCTAGTACCTTTTGCTAAGAAAACCCCAAACAGGATCATGGAACAGCAAAATATTCAGTACCCAACAGAGCCTGGCTTCATCATAGGCTTTATGCTTGTCAATTGATTGAGAGTCATCAAATGGTATTCATGACAGAAGTCCTAGCACCTTCTGTATACCAGGCACTACACTACTGCTGGGGGGATAAAGATAAAAATAAAATAGTCCCTGCATGCAATAGGACTTTCACCATCTTCATTTCCACATTTTTGAAATGAGAGTATTGGTTTAGATGATATGTATGGTCCTTTCATTTTTAAATCCATCATTTGTGATTCTCCTCTTGTTCTCTTCCTACATATCTGGCTACCCTTCTCTGACTTTTTTGCTTTAACTTTACCCAGTCTGCTAAATGAATATTACCTAAACTCTCTTTTCTTTTCTCTCTATACCATCTCCTATTTGTTGAACTTAGCTACCATAGATTCAATCACCATCTTTATGCTGATGATTCTCAGGCCTATGTATTTAGTCCTATAATGTCTCTTGATCTCTAGTTTCACACTTCCAAATATGAAACATTTCAAACAGCATGTCCAGTAGACAGGTTTAAATTTAACATATACTTAAAATTGAACCTATCTTTCCCCTAGAATCCTCCATGATTGCTGTTTTCTATAATTTTCCAAGGCATCATTATGAACCACTCCAGGCATTCACGCTCATTCTATAGGTGGCCTTCTCAAATCATCACTCTCTACATATCTAGTCTTTTGCTAAATCTTATCAGTTCTACTTTCAAAATATTTCTTATATATACCTACTTTTCTTTTGATACTACCACCGTTACCATGGTACAGTTCCTCATCACCTGTGTAGTATACAGAATTGGGGGATATAGTTTTTTCTAGCTTTGCCTTTCCTCATATTACCTTCATAATACCTGATGCCAAGGCTATTATAATAGCCTTTCAGTTGGTCTCTCTGCTTCATATTTTTCCCCCATTTCATTCTATCTTTGAAAATAATCTTCCTAAAGTGCATTTTGGACCATATCACTCTCACCTTGCCACCATTCAATAAACTGCATCATCCCCTGTTATCTCTAGGATCAAAATATAAAATCCTTTGTTTAGCTTTTAAAAGCTTTCATAACCTGGCCCCTTCCTACCTTTCCAGTCCGTTACACTTTATTCCTCTCCATATAACCTATAATACAGTGAGTGACACTGGTTTTCTCACTCTTCCTTGTACATAACATGCCATTTTCTGACTGTGCTTTTTGACTGTGTCTCTAATGCTTGAAATGCTCTCATTTCCCTCCTCTTTCTCATAACTTCCTTGGGCTTCTAAAAGATTCAGCCAAAATCTCACCCTCCTACAAGAAACCTTTCTCAGTGTTTACCTTGTCTTATATGTATAAAGTTATTTGCATGTTTTCTCCTATATTAGAATGAGCTCTTTGAGGTTAGGGACTGAATGTTTGCCTTTTTTCTTATACCAGGAGCTTAATTCAGTGTGGGACTCAAAGTAATTGCTTAAGAAATATCTATTGATTTGGCTTGACCTTTAATTTTTGAATTAGGATATTTTTTTTAAATATAATAAATTTTTTTTCCAGATTACACATAGTTGCAATTTTAATGACCATTTTCTGACATTTTGTGATCCATGGTCTCTCTCTCTCTCTCTCTCTCTCTCTCTCTCTCTCTCTCTCTCTCTCTCTCTCTCTCTCTCTCTCTTTGCCTCAGTTCTTTCCCTTACCTGAGAGAAAAGATTATATGATGGCAGTTATACATGTAATATATTTAATACATGTAATACATTGTACATGGAATACATTTGTCATGATATGAAAGGAAACTGCTTATTCTATGGAGAAATTCATGAAGGAAATGAATTGAAGAATAGTGTGCTTCACTCTTCATTCAGACTCCATCAGTTCCTTGTTTGTGTGTGAATAGCCTTTTTTCCCATGAATCCCTTAGAGTTGTCTTGGATCATTGCATTGCTGATGAGTTAAATCATTATCAACTGATCATGATACATTATTGCTGTTACTGTGTACAATTTTATCCTGGTTGTGCTTGCTTCACTTTGTATCACTTCATATGTCTTTCCAGAGTTTTGTTTTTGTTTTTGTTTTTATGATCACCTAGGATACATATCTTAGAATCAATATTAGATATTGGTTTTGAGGCAGAAAAACAGTAAGTGCTCAGCAGTAGAGGTTAAATGACTTGAACAGAGTCACACAGATGGGAAGTGTTTAAGGCTACATTTGAATACAGGATCTCCTGTCTTCAGGCCTGGCTTTTTATATCTGCCCAGCCACGTAGCTGGCCCCTAGGATATTCTTTTGACAATTTTGCGGAAGATGGTTTGGACAGAGACAGAAGGCAGATTCTTCAGTTAGTAGTAATAAGATTATTATTAGCATTTGTGGTGTGCCAGAAACTGAGAGATAAGTACTATTATTATCTCCATTTTATAAATGAGGAAACTGAGGCAGACAAAGGCTAAGTGAGTTGACCAGAGCCCCACAACAAGAGTCTAAAGTCATATTTGAACTCAGATCTTCCTTACTCCAGGTTTCACACTCTATCTACTGTGTCACTTCTATAGTTAAGTCTGTAAAAGTCATACTGCTAGAGAGCATAAAATATTAAATGAAGGATAATCATTTGCTTTAGTTTCAGAAACACCATAAATTCTTAATTTTGCTCCAACCTTTCTTTACCATTTAAAAATGTTCTTTACTAGCTCCATTCCTTGGCCTTTCATGACAAATATATCCCAATTTTTTCCTCTAGTCTAAGCCTTTTCTCTCTCCTACCTCTTTGCAACCTTAGTAGCCCTAGCATTTTTGACTCTCACTTTTATGCAGAGGACTTCCAATTCTCCATCCCCAGGCATGACCAGTCTTCTGAGCTCCTGCCTTATATCAAGGAACTTTTATTAAGTGAATAATGAGAGTTTTTGTTGTTGTTGTTGTTGTTTAAGTCATATATTAGGGGAATTAACACAAATATCCATTCTTTGAATACAAAAATGTAAACTAGGTTTGCTTTCTTATTTTGTGTTTAAATGGACATTTTAATTCAATAAATATGTTTTCAAAACTCACTTGTTCAATTTTTTTAGCACTAGATCCATTGTATTTGGGTATATCTCAGTGTTTGTACATGATCAATAATATGCACCCAGTACAAAAATGAAGAGATGATCATTATCCAGTTAATGTCATAGAATCTAGGCTAGAAGAGACCTTAAAGGTTAGATAATGCAACCTCTTTATTCCCAAAGATGTTGAGATTTCTCTAAAGTCACATCTACATGTAGCAGAGTTGGTATTTGAATCAGTCATTTGACAACAAATCATTATTTCTTCTATAATAAATGATTTTTGTATGAAAGATAATTCAGGCTTAAAAAATAACACTTTTATTTTCTCAGTCACCTTGTTTAGCTATATAGTACAACCTCTTTCCCCCCTTATAATAACAATGTATTTCTGTCCATGTCTTTATCATTAAATGAATAAGATAGGATTGATTTTTTCCTGTTCATGTCATGTAAGTTAATGTGTATGTTTGCACAGACAAAAGGGGAGTAGGAAATCATTAGTCAAATTATGTATAGACCTTCAAAATAATTTCATAAAAGAATGACAAGAAGTAAATTTTTGCTTCACTCTAATTCCATCATAGTTGTGCAAAGAATTTCTTGGTATTAAGATATAAAACCATATCAGATCTATTACATTTAATATTTGGATAAAACTGCATCAATAATAAAGAGAAAATTATCAAATGATCATTTGATAAAAATAAAATAGTATAAATATAATTATAATCAAGATAATCATTGGCTTTTGGAAACTAGAAAATAATTTTCAGCTAATAGTCTAACAGTAATTACAGCTTAAGCATATCAACTATATTTATTGAAGAGAAACCCTGACTTCACTTAATCCACTTTTAGCATGTTACATGCTAAATTTAAAATCCGTGACATTGCTTTCTTGCATCTTTGGAAAGCAACTTTAGGAGAAATTACTTGCATATTCCATACGTGTGAATGTATTTCATAGCCAGAATTTCAATAACTGACTAGCTTATCCTAGGGAGACATTTAAAATCAGTTTTGAAATATTCTTAGAATAAAGAATGTCCCTTCCCATGTGTTCTGTATCATATACAGAAACAATCCATTTTATTCCATCCTAAGTGGAGGTAGCAATTGCCTCTTGGGATATCCCGTATAATTTATTTCAAACAGCATGTTAGCACTTTCTAAAGATGACAGAATGCATGAATTGATTTAGCTATTCAGTGACACCAGGATAAGTGATTCTTTCAATCACATAATGTAGCTCTGGGACTTGTTTTCACTTTCATCTGCACTTTGAAAGGTTTATATCAAATGTGTATGAGGTTATCTTAGGGGAAATCTCCCATGTGACATAAGATTAGTTGATGAATTCAGTTGCCTGTACTTTGAGTAATTAACTTACTGAATTTTAGATTTGAACATGAGGAATCTAAAAAGAAAAAAAAAACATTTAATTAAAATTTAAGAGTAGAATTCAGTCCAGAGCAAAAATTAAAATATTTTCAATATAGAGAGAAATTATTTTATTCTTCCATCTATTTATTTAATAAATGTCCATTGATTATACTTTATATTTAAAATATTATGCCAGTTCCTGTGATGGATACCAAAACCTATAAGATATAGTCTGGTGTTTGTCTTCAGAAGGTTTGTAATCTATTTAAATACAACTCATATAAAGCAATAAATAAAAGGGGTTGTCAGTACACTATTCTATTAATACTTTAACAGAATTATGAGGCTTAAGAGTCTTTTTTGTCTATGTCACTGTCTTCTGGAAAGACCGTACCTCCAGCATTTCTGAGAGATGACAAATGTGGTAATAAAAATATCCAAAATTTTGTGATTCACATGGTTCTTTGGCATTTAATGTGTTGTTTTAGCCTTAAAAAAAAAAAAAAAAAAAAAAAAAAAAACCTCTGACGTACATAGGACAGTTGCATTGCTTCTGTTTGATGAGGAAATTAGTGCCTTGTCTAATGTGATGCATGCCTAAAGTGGGAGGACATGCTTTAACTTTTGTAACCCCAACACTTAGCATAATATCTTATACTTAATAGATTTTTATTAAACGTTGATTGATTGTTTGGTTGATGTAGCTATTAAAATATAGAGCTAAACTTCAACCCAGGACTTTACATTCCAAGTCAAATGCACTTTTCACTATACTCATGCCCCATATCCACATCATCGGATTACTTTGATGAATCTTTAATTTGAATATATAATTTCTGATTTATTTAACAACCACACACATAACTTGATATTCATTTCCCATTTCCAAACATTGTCTATTAGATAAGGACCTTATATTTACAATACCAAAATTTCAAAGTTTATTCACTCATTTGAAAAAAAAATATCCTTAGCAATTTCTGTTTTGTTTTGTTGTTTTTTCTTGGCACTCAGTGCACTTCAAAACTGATGGGGGAATATATCTGATTTCTCTTCTTAAGTAGGCTAGTAGCAACTATTATAATAAAGTTATGTGTGCAGAGAGCAAAGGCATGGGAAAGCATAGAAAAGAAATTCTGGAATTCTACTGCAGAGAGTCAGTTACCTTATCCTGGAGTATTCATTCTCTCTTTACCTGAGGAGAGACTGGATACCTTCCTTTGCTGGCTTTGGTATATCTGGACTTCTCCATCTTACCTGCTTCCCTGTGACCTGATTGAACCCTCTATTGAGCTTCCTTGTGATCCTGTACAGATGAGCCATCTGTTTATGAGAATCTGGTTGGGATCCTTTTGGCCCTGTCCTGCCTAGTTGCTTAACTATCTCCATTACCAGCAAAATGGGGTTTGTTTTGGGTTAGTGTAGGATATTTTCTTTAGGATCTGGGTCTCTAGATAAATAGGTGAGCTCAATGTAGCAAAAAAACAACAAAAACTCCTGACAACAGGATATTTAGATCTTGTGGGTTTAGATAGAAACCTTTAGTTTAAGTTACCCAATTACCTTTTTACCTTTCCCATGTTAAATTAAACACCTTTTATATATCATCTAAGTGGGTGTTTGTGTTTCATCTCAGAGTCTGGCTCTGCAAGCCCTGTGCTTGGGTGGCCTTCCCCAAACCCAGGTTACTTTTCTGATACTGGCCTAAAACCTATCCAATCCCATCCCCCAAAACCATTTCACATTTCACAACCTAGAGAAGGAAATTATTGGAGATATCTATTAAATGTGAATCAAGGTGGCTAAAGCAAAAATAAACTCCTGGTAAGGAGCTCCTGGTATTGACAGATCCCAACTAGATAGAGGAAAAAGAGGGAGTTTTTCATTTTTTTAAAACAGGACCTAACCATAAACAATTAATATCTCACCAGACTTCAGTCTTGCTTTATTTTTATAACAAGGATTTTATAATGGTATTCCTGAAAATTTTATGTGTGACTTGATAGTCTAAGATATTTTATGCATTTCACAAATATAGATATTTTATGATTTTAATAAAAATATCATGTATCATATATACAACTCTGTCTGCAATAATATCAATTGTAAAGGAATTTTTTTTTATGTTTTCCTGCTGAGTTGTGTTGATAACATTCAGAAAAGCAGATGATTTGAGGGTCTGAGTAGGTGGTAATTGCTAAATATCCTTCTATTTTAAAGAAGTTAATGGTTTCAACTTGATATTAAATCTCTGGTAATTTACATGAAAAATCATACTATTTGCAAAATAAAAGAAATATTTTAATTCCTTTTTCTATGCTGATTTCCTCCAATTCTTTTTCTTGTTTTTTTATTTTAAGCATTCTATTTTTTTAAATTAATAAATGTCTGGGTATTTTGGAATCTATGTGCTCTCTATCCTGTTCTTCCACCCTTCCCACAGGTAATATGGTTTAGTTTTACATATATTATTACATAATACATATTTTTATGTTCATCATGTTATGAAAGATGACACATATTGCTTACATTGAAGAAAAATTCATGGGAGAAAAAATAATGATATGTTTCAATTTGAATTCAATTTCCAACTATTCCTTCTATGGCAGTGGATATCCTTTTTTTTTGTCATAATTTGGTTGGAGTTGTCTTGAATCTTTCTTATTCATAATTAGTAAGACATTCAGAGTTGATCATCATACATTATTGTTTTCACCATATACAATATTCTTTCCTGGTTCTGCTTACTTCACTTTGCATCACCTCATTTAAGTCTTTATCAGGTTGATTTTGTTTTGTTTTGTTTTTTTGGTGATCATATTGTTTATCATTTCTTATGGTTATTGTTTGCCTTTTAATCTCAATTGCATTTTTTCTTTCTGCAGAAAACTTTTAATCTTCATTTTTTTCTTGCCTTGTTCCAATAGCTTACATTTCTAGAATCATACAAAAATTATTATGAGAATTGTAAGCATCCTTGCTTTGTAGCTCTTCTTATTGCAATGGCTTTATCTTATCTCCATTACAAATAATATTATTTCATGGTTCTATTTTAACATGTTTAGGATAAAATGTATAAATAATTGAACTATTATGATTCTACCCTTTTGCTCTCCTTATTTCACTCATCCAAGACTCCAACTCTTCTTTCTTATACTTTATTTCTTTCCTTTTCATCACCTACTTATGATCTGCTTTCTAAAGTCGAAGTGTGTTTTCATTAGGAGTATTTTCATGCAAACTCTATTCTGTTTCTTAAATGCAACATTAAATATTTCCCCTCTTGGTCCCCATCAATTTACCTATGGACTAACTTGTATTCCTACATTAAACTCTGCGCGCGCGCATCTGTGTGTGGGTGTGGGTGTGTGTGTGTGTGTGTGTGTGTAAGTATTCAACCCTCCTTTAACAAGTTTAGATAAAAGTAAAGATTATGAGATATGCCTTTGCTTATGTCCTCTTCTATATTTAAAGATGATTTTTCTGACAAAAGTTGTAAAATAGTGAGTTCTTCCCATATATACTTTTTTTTTTTAAATTTTAAACCCTTAACTTCTGTATATTGACTTATAAGTGGAAGATTGGTAAGGGTAGGCAATGGGGGTCAAGTGACTTGCCCAGGGTCACACAGCTGGGAAGTGTCTGAGGCCGGATTTGAACCTAGGACCTCCTGTCTCTAGGCCTGGCTCTCAATCCACTGAGCTACCCAGCTGCCCCCATTTATACTTTTAATTACCTTTTATTCCCCCTCGAAAGCAATAAATGATTTTTAAAAGCCACTTTTGAGAGTCCTATTTGTATTTCTTACTCTCATCCTTACAAATAGTCAGATTCTAGAGGAACATTTGTTCCTTTACTGAATGTAAACATTTGAGCATCATTTAGCCCCTTTCCATTGCTCAAATTTATTTACATTTCTGGAATTATATTTGCGTCTTGTTTTTTCCCCAAAGATTATACCCAGTTTTTGTCTTTTTTTTAAGGGTACTTGATAGTTTTCATTTCAATTATCATTGCATTTTTTCCTTGTAGGATTGGACTAAATTTTATAGGGTATTTAATATTTGGTCATAAGCCTTTTTCTTAAATATTTTATCATTTATCATTGAACATATAAATATATGAACAGTATATAGTTGTATTTTATAATATATTCCAACATTTCCTTTCATTCATTATAATTACTTCATAGTCTTCTATGATTCTAAGAATTCCTTTGTTTTTAATGCCTTCTGTGTACTTGCTGTATTTTTTCTTTGACTACAAAGATCTGAATTTTTGATATTGTATTACTGGGTATTTTTCAATTTCAAATTTCTCTCAGGAATGGATTAAGGGATTTTTTTCTATTTTTAACTTTGCTCTTGGATTCTAATATACCTGTAAAGTTTTCTTTTATAATTTTTTTAACTGTAGCATGGAGTTTTCTGTGTTTTTTTTTTTTTTGGTAGGTTAGGGGTTGCAGTAAGTCACTGCTTTTTTACATTACTTCTCAAACCTGTTTTCTAGGTCAATTTATTTTTATATTAGATAATGGATATATTCTAATTTAAGCCTTATTCCACAATATTTCTTATTGACTCATGAAAACATTGAGTTGTGTTTCTTTGGTTCTATATTTTAAGGAATCATCTACTAGGCTTCAAGGTTCTACCTTATATGCTTAGTTATGTCTTAGTTACTTTCATTTGCTTTTTATAGCTCTTGTTTCTTTTCTTTCATATAGTCTTAGAATCTTTATGGCTAGGTCCCTTTTTTTTAAATCAAGTCGTTACTTGGACTTTTTGTGTAGTTAGCTCCCCCTTTCCTCTGGGTTTACCCTCTTTCACTCCACCTAACCCAAGATAGTTTTTCTCTATATTTAGAGAATATTATTTTATTTACTCATATTTTTAGCAATCATTCCTGTATTGGGATTTCATGCCAGGACCAGGCTCTTTGAGATATTTATAGAGCCAATGACTCATTGATATTTCCTTCTCTGCCATAGTACCATCTTTCCTTTGTTCAAGGGTAGCCAAAATACTAGGTTTCTTCTAAAGTCTTAAATCCAGAAAGTCTAAATCATTTTACCTTTTTATGATAACATCATCCTCTTGCAAAAATTGCTTGAGGTGTGACCCAATCTTTTGCACAGTGGCACTGATTGATTAAAGGAAGTGTACAGACCCTGTTCACACTAATTTCTGAATGATTAAATTACAATGATTTATTTTTAAAAGTAACTGTTTTTAAATGAGTTAGATACTTAATGGAGCTCTGTCCTCATACATCTATTTCTTTGACATCATCTTTTATACTGTTTCTCACATGTAGTTGTTTCCCTTTTTGTTATTGTATGTTACCACAGTGATGGTGAACTTATGGCACAGGTGCCAAAAATGGCAGTTTTGTTATTATAAGTATTGTTATTATAAGTATATTGTAAGTATCAAAAATCTCTGTGGGCACTTAGCCACCACTCCCCAACACCAGAGTTTGTTACTAGAAAGGCAGAGGGACTCAGGTAGAGCTGCTCCCCTACCCCTGTCCACCACAATTGATGACATTTCTTCACATCTCCTGCGCCTCTGCCCAGCAGCCCGATGGGAGCCCACAGGGCATAAGGTGGGTGGCTCACAGTAAGGGAGCAGAGAGCTTGAGCCACTCCCTCCCCATCTCTGTACTCTCTGAGGACATTCCTCCTTTCACTGCCCCTCCTCTCAGCAGCCCAATGGGAGTGCTTCCTCCCTCTCCTGTGTGGGGTCAATGTGGGGGCTGGCCCCAGCTCTCTATTCCTAAAATATAATTCTTCAGTGCTCTAGCATACTAACAACATATGTCTCTCCATTGTCCTTTGGGTAACTCGCATATTCCACTCTTTAGACATTATGGTTTTCCATGTTTCATAGCCATATGGCATCAATTGAACTATATCGGTGTTAATAAGTTGACCTCTGTTTCCAGGAAATGCTTAGAATCATTATAAGATTTGTGACATGAAGTCACAACCCTCTCATTGAAGTTTGGAACAAGTTAATTAACTGTCCATATGTAGTGTCTATTCATGAAAAATGAAAGAATGGGGAAAAAAATAAAACATTTACTAAGTGCTTACATTTTCCAAGCAGTATGCATTGTTCTGGGAATGCAAATACATAAGCAAAGGTGAAGTTTCAAAGAAATTCAAGGAGCAACAAGGAGTTAACAAGCAGTCTAATTGTGGAGATCATACATAGGTAGGGGAATGGTGACCAGGGAAGGGACCAGAAGTAGTCCAGATGTAATAGGCATGTTGAGTGGAGTTATGGGGAAATAGAGTTACACACCTCATTCGGAAAGAAAGGCAGAGCTAATTTTTTTCATGGTTCATGGTTCCAGAACTAGGGTTTGGTGTGGGTGCATGGTGAGGAAAAGGTATTATAATACAAGGAGGTCCATAGGGCTCTGAAGAAGATGAGGTAAAGAAGTTGTGGCTTTCCTTCAAAAATATTGTGAGAGAAGCAGTAACCAACAAGGAGCTATAGTGGCCTGGGTAGAAATTCTTCTAAGCCAGTAACAACAAACTCAAATATAATGGTGCCTGGAAGTCTCACTAGAAAACCACAAATTAGCATTATTTATATCTTATTGTATTTTTGTTTATTTTATTAAATATTTTGCAATGTCCTTTTAATTAGGTTTGATCTATAATCAAGAGGCATAATTCTGACATAATCAAGAGGCATAATTCTGTTTTGAGTTATGATCTTTTGTTTGAGGGCTGACAGTGAGGTGATTGGAATATTTAAATGGCATTACAAGGTCTTCAAAGAGTTTTACATATATTACCTCTTTTGATACTTACAATAACTATCTAAGTTACATTTTATTATTAGTCCCATTCTACATGAAAAAATTGAGATTGAGAGAGATTTGCCCAGGGTAAATAGCTAGTAAATAACTAAAGTAGAATTTGAACTCAGATACTCTTGATTCCCAGTTCAGTATGTCACCACAAATATATGCTGAGGGAGTGCGTTTATTCAGGAGGACCTCTGAATGCCTATGTCATTAAATGAGTGTATTTTAACTACAGAAAAATATGTATTACTATATATGAGTATGGTTATAAATATATTCATTGAAAATGTAACACTATGCAACTCTATAAAAGCTTAGAATAATTTTCCTTCCACCAAAGGAGCAAGTTTGGTAAGATAGAATTTGCCTTTTATTATTCATTATAACTAGAGTGGATAGAATCAAATTTGAAGATTTATATTCAGCAAGATTTGCCTTTGTTTTGATTAAACTCAGTTCCTTATGAATTTGAATACATGAATACCTCCTAACATAATATTGAACTCACTTCTAATGACCTAGATTGGTGATGGCAAACCCGTGACACGTGTGTCAGCACTGACACGCTTAGCCATTTTCGATTACATGTGGCCACATGCAGCTGCATACAGAGGAGTATGGGGCCACACACTGAGGATGAAACATTTGCTGTAGTGTATCATAGACACTGTGTGCTATAGATGGCAATTCTACCTTTATTAATTTACCTCTTTTGGTTTATTAAATACAATTATATATTACAATTATACATTTTTGCTATTTAAACTATAAGTATCACAAAATTATGGGGTTTTTTTCTTGAAGTGACATACCACCTGAGTTGTGCTCATTTTGGGGACAAATTTTGACACACCACCCTCAGAAGGCTGCCCATCACTGACCTAGATAAATTGATTCGACAATAACCAAATAAAAACCAAGAAAAGAGAAATAATTAATTACAAATTGCATACCTTCACTCTCCAACTTCATTATGTCATCAGCCCCCATGGTTTTAGTCATCATCTCTAAACAAGATGACTCAAAAATTGTTTTATCTAGCCCTGACCTCTCTCTTGAGCTGCAGGCACATATCACAGATTGTCTATTAACTATTTAAAGAGGTTATTTTGGAGACATCTCAAACTCAATATGTCTACAACTAAACATTATCTGTTTTCCCCCAAACTATCCCCTTTTCACACTTCTCTATTTCTTTTCAAATGTATCATTATTCTATCAGATTCCCAAGTTCAATGTACCAGACTTCTCATCCTCCTTTCTTCACATAGTCAATCAGACACCACATCTTTCTATTTCTTCTTTCACAGATTAGTTTGGACCCTTATAACTTCTTGTCTATTATTACAAAATTTTCTTAATTTTTCTCACTACCTCCATTTTCTCCCCACTCCAATTCATTCTACATACTGTTACCAACAGGATTTTCATTACATATGCTTCTGACTGTGCCCTCTCTCTTACTAAATAAACTGTATTGACTTTATTTTATCTCTTAAATTATTTACATTTAAAGCCCATTACTACCCTGTCTCAACCTTGGATTTCAGCCTCAGTAATCATTACTCCTCTTCCCTCACAATGACTAAGCAATCCTTGCCTTCTCTATGTGCTTCATAGATGATGCTCTATCTTCCTTTACTGTGCATTTGGACTGGCTGCTTACCATGCTATGAATATGCTTTTTCCTTATCTCTACCTAATGGAATCTCTCTCTTCTTTCAATATGGAATTCAATTAGTATATCAGTCAGTTAGTAAATGACTACATTGTCAGAATTCATTGACATGCATTTTTGCATGAAAACTTTATTGATCTCCACAACTGCCAGGGCTTGCCCTCCCAAACTACCTTAAGTTCAACTACTTGGTACTTATTTGCATTTATTATCTTTAATTTTATTCTGAATATACTTATGTGCATATTTGTCTCTCCAGTTAGAATGTAAGTTCCTTGTATTTGCATCTTTGGTGTCTATCACAGCACCTGGCACATAGTAGTTCCTGTCAAATGTTTGTGGATTGAAACATAATCATAATCATCATCTATCAGTCATTTTTGTACTCATTTGTACATTCAGTGGAGCTCAAACAGAAATCTATTCCGAGACCAATTAATATCCTCCTAGTCTTTTATTTTTAATGTTCCATGGAATGGTATGCAGGGGTAGAATATGAGTGTTTTTTGTGATTAAATAATACTATTGAGATATAAGTTTGTCTTCTGTAGATTCATCTTTGTAGAAGAAAGGGCCATGGGGCAGATATGGAACCTTTTCCTGTTCCCAAATACTTTTGATTTCTTCTATTTGTTTTCTAAATGAAAGTTCATTGTTTCACATAGCTTCCAAATTTAGTGTATTTGATATGACTTTTATGGAGCATTGCCTTTGTCTGGGCAGCAATAACAACAGGCTTATCTGTGATAATATTCTATTTCCATTATACTTTTGTTGTTGTTGTTGAATTCTCAAGGATACAATGAAGTATGTATTTGCAATAAAGGGATTTATCATTAGTCATTTATGTAGAATAGCAAATTTATTATATGTATAATTCCTCCTATGGATATCATCTTACTTAATATTTGATAAGTTATTAATATTTGCAACCCACAATATATTGTACAGTTTCTGCATTTGCATAATCTGCACAATTCAATGAACCCAGCCTCATTTAAAATTATTTTTTTGCAATCTTTGGTAGCAACTCTCTGGTGCTGAATTACATCAAAAAACTCTCCATTTTGGGGATACGTGTAAGATAAATCTATAGAATTCAGTTTTTGTTCAGTACTTTAGCTCAGCTGAATTACTTTTTTGCAGAGACAGTTTGGGGGAATAGAAATGATTTCATGTGTGAAACATTGAATACATGGTCAGTTTTTTAAATGTACTTACTGCTTTGTTATAACCTTATCATTAAAAAACATTATGGTATCATAGCAGCACCCTTTACAAATTATATTTTCTTCATGCTTTTTTTTTATGTTTATGTCACTGTTAAAGTGATTAAAACATTTATAGAATAAAAAGAACAAAAACCTTTTGTCTCCAATATTTTATAAATGGATTTTGCAGCACAATTGATAAGAAAAAGTCTAAGTGATAATGTATTAATACTCAAACATTTTCATTCATGGCAAAGTATAATACTTTTGAAGTTTATTATTTACATTTCAAATATGAAGTCCCAGAAGGAGAAATGATGCATTTCACCATGAAATTGGTATTAAGGACTAAGAAATACAACTTTGGAACTCATAATGGTATATCCTATATGCTTTACCATTATGTCTAATATGGAATAATATTTCTGCTGCAAATAAGCTTAAAATATCATCTCTCCATCAATAAATGAACATTAAATATCTACTATGTACCACACATTGTGATAAGCATAAAGAATACCAAGAAAGGTGAAACACAATATTTGTTTTTGAGAACCTCAATATTACAACAATTATAAGCATTTTTACCAGAAAAAATACATCTCAACCTTCCTGCTAATCAATTTTTTTATCTCCTACTTGTGAAAAGTCATGAAAGAAATGATTTAGTGCAATGACCAGAGGATTCCTTTATTATTTCTAAGAGTATTTCTTGACTAAAGCTCATTTCCTTCACATCTTGGACCTATTACAGACATCAGCTAATGTACCTAACAATTATTTTGTTATGAATTCATGACTATAAGTATACATAATTTACTTTTTTTTCAAACATTTATTAATATACATTTTTAACATGGTTACATGATTCATGCTCCTCCTTTCCCCTTCGCCCCCCCCC
>NC_058130.1:453046273-453087499 GCF_016433145.1 Gracilinanus agilis | reverse complement strand
CAAAAGATTTTGCTCAAACCCTGAACCTTAAACTTGTGTATGTCCACCTGCCTCATATGTGTTTCTTGTAGACAACATATGGTGGGATTTTGGTTTCTAATCCACTCTGCTATTTGATTCCCTTTTATGAGCGAGTTCATCCCATTCACATTCAGAGTTATAATCATCAGTTGTGCATTTGCTGACATTTTCGAATCTTCCCCTCTTACTACCCCCTTTTTCCTTATACTTTTTCCTTTTAAATCAGTGGTTTGCTATTGAGCCGCTATCCCTTATCCCCTCCCTTCATTAACTTCCCTTTCTACCCCTCCCTTATTTTTACCCCTCTTTTTGTTTTTAAAGGCCTTATGAATTTCCTCCCTCTTCTCCCCTCCCTTTTTTTGACCTCCCCACTCCCCTGCTCCCCTTGGTAGTTTTATGTCCCAATGGATAATATAGCTACTCTTGCCTCTCCGGGTTGATTACACTAAGAGTAAGGTTTGATTATTACCTCTTAATGTTCTCTTCCTCTCCTTCTTATAGTAGTATTTGTCCCCTCTCCTTCCCATGCCCTCTTTGTGTGTAATAGAATATCCTATTTTCTCATTCACTCAAGTTTCTCTTGGTGTCCCCTGCTATTCACCCCTTCTTTCCTATCCCCCATGTCATCTTAGATTATTTAGTGTTCCACCCTCACCCTGTGAATTATTATTCTGATTACTATAATAGTGAATAGAGTTCACTACAGAGAATTATACATAACATTTCTCTACATAGGAATACAGAACAAGATTCTACCTTTTAAACAGTTATTTTCTTGCCAGATCTCTTCCATTTTCCTCAAAATCTCAGTTTTGAACTCTTCCATAGCTTGTGAGGCGTTTTCCTTATTTGAGGAGGGTTTGGATGCTTTTTGTTCTCCTCCTCTGTTTGCTCGGTTGTCTGGATTTTCTCTGTGTAAAAGTTGTTGAGTGTTAAAGACTTCTTTTTCTTGTTGTTAATCTTTCTCTTCTGAACTTCCTGAGACTGGGTAGCCATAGTTAGCCCAGCAGCTTCTCAGGTTTATCCTCGAGCTCAGGGTCTGTCCATGGTCAAGACCCCTGGTGGACCCCCTTGCTTGATCGTCTGCCAGAGGTTTCTTTACAAGTCTCAGGATGCTGCTTCCACAGTCGTATACTCGTCTGCACTGGTTCCCCACTCAGGGTTTCAGAGCTTTAGCTTGTGGCTGTGTCTGCCTCCACCCACACCTCCATCTGTGCCTGTGCTCTGATCCCGCGCTCTGCGTCCTGTGTCCGCTCTCGGCGTCCTGCTCCCGCGCTCAAATTTTGTGTAAGTTCGTTAGCTTTTTGGGGTCCTAAATCTTTCTGCTCTCAGGAACAGGCCCTGGAGCTGCCAATGACTCGATGGTTGCCCCAAACTTGCTCTATTTCTTTTTAGCTGGCTTCGGTGTTATAGGTGGTGTGTGTGGAGGGGGTGGGGGTAGGGTGGTTGCTCAGCCCCCAATTTAGTGAGAGCTGTTTCACCCCTTTATAGCATGGAAATGCCTCGATTCCACGTACCTTCCACGCTGTGCCCTGTTGTGGGGTTCCTCTGTTCATCTGGAGTTGTTTTTATGTCCCCTTGAGGAGTTTTGTGTGTTTTGGTCAGGAGAGGTTAAGAGCTGCTTCTTACTCTGCCACCATCTTAACCCAGAATCCATAATTTACTTTTTTTTTAACATTTATTAATATTCATTTTTAACATGGTTACATGATTCATGCTCCTCCTATCCCCTTCAACCCCTCCTCCTGTACCCCCCCCCACCCATGGCCGATGCGCATTTCCACTAGTTTTGTCATGTGTCCTTGATCAAGACCAATTTCCAAATTGTTGGTAGTTGCATTGGTGTGGTAGTTTCGAGTCCACATCCCCAATCATGTCCACCCCGACCCATGCGTTCAAGCAGTTGTTTTTCTTATATGTTTCCTCTCCTGCAGTCCTTCCTCTGAATGTAGATAGCGTCTTTACCATAAATCCCTCAGAATTGTCCTGGGTCATTGTATTGCTGCTGGTACAGAGGTCCATTACATTCGATTTTACCACAGTATATCAGTCTCTGTGTATAGAGTTCTTCTGGCTCTGCTCCTTTCACTCTGCATCAGTTCCCAGAGGTCTCTCCAGTTCGCCTGGAACTTCTCCAGTTTATTATTCCTTTTAGCACAATAGTATTCCATCACCCGCATATACCACAGTTTGTTCAGCCATTCCCCAATTGAAGGACATACTCTCCTTTTCCAATTTGTTGCCACTTTTAATAAAATTGCTACATTAGAACATTTTCATGTGTTTGCATTTTCTAAGGTCATAGTTTTAGAGATGGAAGCAACTTCCAGAGTTATTTGTTCTAATCTCATTTTCCAGTGAGAAGTAATTGATTTTCAAAGAAATGAAGTAAGTAGCTAGTAAAAGAGAAGATATTGGAGCCCAGGTCCTCTTACTCTAAATTCAGTTAGCCTCATCATTTCCTTGTTTTCTTCTCTGCGTTCTGATTTCTAGAATCTATATCAGTAGAGAAATGCCTAATGATTTAAATATAGAATTCCATTCCTCATCCCTAATCTTTGCCAGTAACTGAGATATTCGTCAAATTCATTCTAGTTACCATATAAGAAAAGGTAACTGGCTCAGCATCATCTATTACCATCCCAAAATATCATTTATATACTGTAAGAAACTTGTTAGGCCTACTGCCATCTAATATTTACCAGAGGAGTAGAGATTTGAAACTGGAAGGAATCATTTACTCTGTTCTTCATTTTTTAACAAACTGACCCATTTTAAAGAGTCATAGTTTTCCAGTGAATCTTTTTCTATCTATGAGTATTATTTACAAACAGTAATATGGTGTAATGGACACAGAGCTTGTCATTGGAATCCTAGTGGTTGATGTACATTAATATCCTGCTTCTGACATATACTAGATATGTAACTCTAATTTCTCAATGCTCTGGTATCTCTAGAATGAGATCTCTATGAGTTGTAGATCTCAGTAAAGAGAGGTTTGTCTTAGGGAATTCCCAACCCCAAAGACATCAAAAGTCTGGACTAAAACAAAATAAACAAAACTAAAGTATATATTAATATTTTTTTCAAGAGATTACTCTTTTCCAAAGGTAAATTGCTTGATTTATTTCAAATTTTATTGCAAGGTAAAACAAGTGATAAAGTTGGTATAACATTCCCTCAATCTAGTTCTCTATTCCATATTTTAACCATTCTCTTTCCTGTAAACAAATGTCACTTCTTTAGTACAATAAGCATTTTTAGGTGCTTATTATATTTAGACCATAGATTGTTAAGAAGAAAAATAAAAGACCAGAAAAGAAGGAAGGTGAGGAAACTGAAAAAGGAAAGAGAATTATTCATTGTCTTAGTCCAGCATTTCCTACAATTTACATAAGACTAAAGTAGTCCTAAATTTCAGGGAAATATTAAGAAGAATTTTCATTGATGTAACAGAGAAGACAGCATGCTCAGATTTAATGTGGGGAAATGAACATGGTGATCAATGAATTAAAAAGAGCAGGAAGAGTCATTCTACTCAGTGTCATTTAGCATATTGTCAATAGGTACATCATCATGATTTTGTATTTACCTGACAATTATTCTGAGTTGTCTCTCTCCCTCCCCACTCCTCTATCTATACTGCATAAGAATATCTATTCACCAAGAGACTTATTCTTCCCTAGGTCCTTATAAGAGAGCAATAGTAGAAATAATTTTTGCGGAGTTTCCTATGAGAGCTTACTTTTATTTTAAAAAGAAAGCATGTGGAAAGGCAAAAACATTTTCTATGTGTTTCTTATAGATTTGTAGGAAGCCTGTTCTCATATTGGAGATGGGAAACCTGTTTATTTATAAGAAATGAAGAGTGAGATGAAGATAGTTATACAGTATTCTGTTTAATATTACTTAACCCAGCAACCTCTAGAATGATTTGGAGAGTTAAAGAATTATCTAGAGGTAAGAAGTAATTCACTATAATGCTTGATGTAGGCTATCTATAGAATAAAAGCTACCAATATGAGCAGAATAATTCACACAATTCCACAATTCAAGAAACATAACCTTTTTTACAAAAGAATACAGCCCTTCGGAATGACATTAAAATAATATATTTAAAACCATCTACAGATTTCATTTAAAATTTTTCCACATTATTTAATTTAGAATATTTTTCCATGGTTACGTGATTCATGTTCTCACCCTCCTCTCTTTCCTACTCCCTCCCAAAGCTGACAAGCAATTCCACTGTTTTCCAGCTACAGATTTCTCTCTGAAATAGAACATTTTTTAATAAATTTTCTTCCTTTTATTCTCCCCAACCCCCACACCTCCCAAAATAGAAGAATTAACAGAAAGCAAAAATACATAGCATTTGCTAAAAACAAAACTTTCTTATTTCTTCATTATTTACATGATTTTAAAGAAAAAGGATGTCAAGAGCAAAAACATTGTTTATAATGTCATTGTGTTCTGAGAAGCCCTCCTTTAGAAACAAAACTTTGAAGTTTGACAGAGAATAGACTTAAAAAATGGTATTGAGCTTCATGTACGGGAGTGTAAGGAGATGCCTTAGAAAACTATCAAATCAATTATTAAATGATTGTTAATTCAACTAGTCCAATTCCCTCTTTTTATAGAAAATAAAACTGAATTCTAGGGTTGGGAAGTGACTTCTTTAAAATCACTCACTTATTCTAAGCAGAGCTAGGACACCCATTCCCCATACTCACTCCAGTGTTCTACTATGTTACTAGTTGTGTCTTCATTGCCTCAGGTATTTTCAGGGTCAGCCCTTTTTAATCTTAATTTATTAAAAAAAAACCTTTTTCCCTTTGTTCCTGAAGGATTCAGGATCATTTGGGTTCATGGTTACACCAACCAGTGCAATTGAGGTGTTAAGAGATAGCATTTTAGTTTTAAAATATCAAAATATATCAAATCAAATGCAGCACAAGATATTATTTTTAATCAGTTTCCTGACTTTACCTCCTAAGTCCTCTAAGTGAATTTCTGTATATATGTCTTTGTTATTAAAAGAGAAGCCCTCTGAGACAGATATCTATTTTTCCCTTTTACAAAAAATGTAGAACAGCAAACTCTTATCTTCTGGCAACTCTATACCATATCCCCCATATACTACTCTATTTCAGTTAGTATCAGCCTGGGCTGGACCTAAGCAAAATTATAATGCTCTTGGAATTTATCATTGACTTTGAACACCTGCTATCTTCCTATCTTCTTTTTCATTCTTCTGAGAACCCATCTTCAACTTCATCCCAGTCCCATTCTTCCTAAGTATTCCTACTAATCACCATTTTGTAGAGTTATTCGTTATATTTCTCAATATAAACTCCAAATCTGTTAGCAATCACTGAGGCTGATACTACTCCTGGACTCAGAGATAGCCCTAGTTAGTAGGCTGTCTATAATATGATATGTGAGGATGGTCCTGGCCAGAGACCTTTGCCCAAAGGGATCAATTTCACCAGCTTCAATATGGCTTAAGCATCATTTTACAGATGGCCATTTTGAGATCCAGAGAAGATGAGTGATGGTCAAGACTTGACTTTTCATATTAGCTCTCTATTTAACTATCTTCACAAACTTTTATGTGTCATTTGGATTTAATCGACCTCAACTTGTTCTCTGAAATGAGATTTAACTAAATGGTTTTTTCAACCCTGAAATTATGTGTTTCTGTGAATTGTTAAGACAATAAGGTGTGACTTCTCCCAGGATATATACTTTTTAATTTGGGATTTCTAAAGACATTTAAAACAAGGATTTCAAGATATAAGGAACTCAAATATAATAATAATAAGATGGAAAGTAGATTTGATCTTTTAAGGCAAGTTGTCTTGCCCAGGACTCCTTCATATTCTAACAAGTATGCAGCCTGTCTATTCTGTTTGCTTTGTATTGAAGATCTTATGAGGGACATTAGAAATTTCAGCTTTTAGAAGCTTTCTATCCATAAAGTCCCAGATATAGTATTACCATAACAAGTTTCTTTAGTTCACTAGGATTTCAGTGATTATAACTTCCTGGTCACAATAAAATAAAATAAACATTTATCCTCTTATTTCACTGGATCTGAATAAGGAGGCTACCTTCCAGGGAACAATCACCACGGTGAAAAAAAAATTGATTCATTGTTTGCAAAGAGACTCTTATTCTGACTGTGAACAATGAATGACTCAACTGGAACTGTTCTATAGTCCGCATTTCTACCACATGAATGAATGAAAGAATGAAGGAATGAAGGAGTAAAGTATTTATAAAGTACTTATATTTGTGTTCCAGCTAGAAAAAGCAAGATATCCTTTACTCAAAAGGAGCTTACATACAAATTGATGACCTTATAATAGAAAGTTCAGTTACAGGGCAAAATTAAGGGTCCAGGGACCCTTATGTTACATAAGCAGGACAGACACCAAGGGGATATCAGGGCTTTGAGGCAAGATATCTTCTTTTACACCTGAAGAAATAAATTTAGTGACTTATTTCACTTAAGCCTTAAGCAGTGGAATATTCCCAATGGGTTCTGAAACAGTTTAGGTTGAAGAAGAAAAGTAAAGAGGAGAAGGTAGAGAGTGAACAGTTCAAGAATTTGTATGAAGAATTCAAGATTCTCTAAATTAAATCAGCATATACATTAATATTTAGTGACCTTATTGCAGATTGAGGCAACTACATGGTACAATGGATAGAGTGCCAGACCTGAAGTCAATGAGACTCATCTTCCTGAATTCAGATCTGACTTCACACCCTTACTAGCTATCCAACCCTGGACAAATCACTTAAACCTGCTCCTCTCAGTTCCTCATCATCCGTCAAATGAACTGGAGAAGGAAATGGTGAATTATTTCAGTATCTTTGCCAAAAAAATTCCAAATGGAGTCTCAAAGAGTCTGAAAAGACAGGAATGATTGAACAATATAGTGTACAAAGGTGGTCAAAGGTTCAGGATTTTTTAATTGAAAGCATCTCTCTCTATAGATATGTATATGTATACATATACATGTAATAAACCATATAGAATCTTCAGGCCTACATATCATGAATCATATTTTTGTTTATTTTAAAAAAGAGTTAAGAGTAACTGAGCAAGCACCAAATAAAAATTCCAAAAAATGAAGTTATATTCTAAACCATAGGAATTTCACACATTTGATATGGGGACTTGTCAGGTGAAGGATGTATTAAAGATAAAAATCTATACCAAACTAGAAAGAAAATAATCATGGAATATAGTTGTCTAAAAAACAACATGACCTCTTTAAATAAGCTATTGGTGCCAAAAAAAGGAAGTGAATACAAGATCATAAATGGCATACATTAAAAACATTTTCAAAGAAATTAAACAATTTAAATCTTTTAAAAAACAAAGAGACCAGAAGGGCCTCGAAATCTCTTTATCTAGCAAACATCTTTCTTGCCAAATGCAGAGTTATGTCATTTAACAGTAAGACTAGTTTAGAATACAAGCTAATTTGTAAAAATCTTACAGAGGCGGATGGGGCAAGAAAAAGAATAGTATTAGCTCATTTTTTTAAAGTGAAGGCAAGTTAAGGAAGGGAAAAAAAACAAACTTATTGACATTTTGGCTTGAGATCCAGCTGAATAAAACCACCCCCATTTAAAAATGAAACTAGAAGAATAACAACAATCAAGTGAAAAGTTTAAAAGAGGTGTCAATTTTTTCATTAAAAAGAACCAAACAAATGACTTCTTATTCTCCACTATGAATAACAGAGGCACAAATTTTGAATTTAACATCACCTTTTCCATTATGTGGCAAAACGAATTAGAAATGGCAGGAAAGTAAACAAAAGTGAGTAGTAACTGAGCTAGAACAAAATATATACAAGATAATCTGGAAGCATCAGAGTTTTGAGTATGTTGAAGAATCAATTCTCAGAGTATCTGAAAGGCAGGAAAACAACAAAAGTGGGGAGAGGGTAGGGAGCAATATCAGCCTTCATCCTGCCAAAAATTTTACCATGAAATTATTACTAGCAACCAATTTATATGCCTACTTTCCCATTTTATAAACCACTTTGTGAACATATTCTGAACATAATGAAGGAATGATAAAGGTATAGGCTTTTGTAAATACTGCTCTGCAACAAATCACATCTTTACAGTGAAAGGATGTGATGATAAAGATCAAACAAAGAATTGGCATGCTCTAATAGTACTCAAGCGCTGTCAAGAGATCTAGATGGATCTTCTCTCCTTCAGCTCAACTCTGCCCTCTCCCATCACCCAACTTCAGAACATTGGATACATCTCTCGGAGAAGATTGGGCAAAATTTATATATGACTCAAAGGTAATTGCTAGTTTAATAACCTCATTCCTATAAAGAATACCCAAATTTATAAGATCATAGATCCACTGATCAGTGATTAGAGACACTAACAAAATTGTCATAAAACTCTATAAGCTAAAGATACTAAAAGGATGTGTGCCATAATTTCAGATTTCCACTACAGTTCTATGCGTGGTATTATGTGGCTTCTCTGAGGTTTCTTCCAACTTTACAGTCTTAGAGAGTTGCCAATAGTACTGACAAGTTAAGTGATATAACTAATATCAGATATGCACTTAGTAGCAGAGGCCAGACTTGAATCCCCGTCTTCATGACTAAAGGCCAGATAAATATTGATGCTTCGATATTGACTTTTTTTAATTATTTGTCTGTAGTCATTGAAGCCTGGTGAAGAAAAATATAAAGTTATGCAATATGATTTTTATAAATCCATATATATTATTTGTAGTTTGTATAAGTTAGTATTCTATGTGTATGTGTTTTATTTATTAGTGTTATATATTATATATGTTAAATACAGAATATTCATATGTTTGTGTGTATATATATATATATATATAAATATATAATTGCATAATACAAGCAAATATATACACAATACACAATATGGTTGGGCTTAATATCCCATGTTGTTTATCCCATTTATTTCTTTATTACATTTTGACCATTTCAAAAGCTCTAATTCAATTTTTTAAAATCCTTGCTCCCATCTTAGACTATATTTAGTATATCAGTTCTAAGGCAAAAGAGTGATTAGGCAATGGGCGTTAAGTGACTTGCCCAGGATCATACATCTAGGAAGTGTCTGAGGCCACATTTGAACCCCAGAACTACTGTCTCTAGGTCAGTCCTTCCATCCATTGAGCCACTCAACTGCCCCCTCTAATTCATTTTCAAAGGAAAGAATGATTTGTCTGCAAAAACTGTGTAGCAATAGGGTCTAAAAAAGTCCTACTTGGAAATGGTTAATGCTAGTTTGTACATATAATCTCTTATATATCCAAATTAATAAATAGGCCCCAACATAATCATAATTATCACATCATATTATCATATAATAATTATCAAATTATAATTTGTCCCATCTTTGCAAAATGGTTACAAAGAGAAGTGAGTAGAAGATCTAGAAACAGGTCTTGAGTCAGTATTACAGATGGGCTGCCCCAATTCTATTTTCTACATATATGGTAGACTTCTCAGTCTGGAAGAAGACAGTCTTCAATGTTTGATGAATTTTTATAAAAAATATAGTCTTCAAGTGATATCTGTCATATTCATTAATGAATTTTTCATAATAAGAAATCCTATAATTTAGGTGATAGTTTACATTGCCAAAAATCAAACTGAAAAGCTTCTTTTTCCTTTCATTTTAATTCCTTCATACAGTGATAAAATTGACTTTAGAGACAAGAGGTTCGTCTTGACTCCAGTTATATCCAATTGCATAATGGTTGAATACTTAATTGCCCATTTTCAAAAACTACAGTATTAAGTTAGTGGCAAAGTGTAATCATCCCTTGATCTTCCTATTTTAACCAGCCTTGAGCTCTGGAGAATCTAGACTAGATTTTGATTGCATAAAAAACTTGGGAACAATTAGGATTTTTTTCTTTCCTTTTGATTTATTATCTAAAGTTGAAGTCTGTAATGTTTACAGCAATACAAGTTTGTCAGACTCCAGTTGTGCAGTCTGATAAATTAAAATCAACTTTGATGCTTTTAATTTAATTCAGTGATTTCTATATTTTTAAGCTGTTAGCACTTCTTTCATATGTCTCTTTCTGTCAAGCTGTGCAAGCAAATCGGGAGAAACAAGTTGTATCTCTTCTCTGGGCACACAGAGAGAAGGTGAATATGTTCTTACATCATTAAAGCTGTTTGATCACACAATGGTGAGAAATGTACAATATATTGACAATTAGTTACAAGCTAGCCTACATTGGCGAGGTGAAAGAGACATGGTGGGGCCACAGGACACATAGGGACTTGATTATCCTTTTTCTGTCCAGTAGGGAGCTTGGTAAGCACTCCTGCAGGCAATAATGGCAGCAGAAATGGTCGTATTGTGCATTCTCACTGCATATCATTCTACACTGCATCCTCCATCCTGTCAGGCTCCCTGAGCAGTCAACAGCCATCTGTGCTCAGTCCCTGATGAATACTGTGAAAGGCAAGGCTGTAATCACCTTGAAATATGCACTTGTGTTCTGGGGGGTTCTATACTGTCGCATGGCATCATGTACCCAGTGCCCAGGGCAGATTATAGACACTGAAGCATAAAAAAGCAGCCTTGCTACTCCCTCCAGAGAAGGGTGCTCCCCTATATAGAAAACTAGAAATGAATAAAGGATTAGATGTGCTCCTGTAGGTGCTCAAGTTTTGATGAAGAAGATAGAAATGGAAAGATATTGTATTTTGTTTATTTATAGAAAAGAACATTCCCATTAAGAAATGAGCTAGTTGCAATCTTTTTTTTTTCTCATGGATGTTTCTAAAGGAGTTGACATTTAAGGAGATCCTTGAAAAAGTAAGGAGAAAGATTAATTTACCAAAGGGAGAATCAAGATCTTCCTCTTACGAATGGCAAATAGGATGAATTTAAAGAATAATGGAAAAATTACATGAAGTCACATAAAGAGAAAAAAGTAGAAACATGAGAATAATATGCACAATAAGAACAATAATTTAAATGATGAAGAAACTTCAGAGTAGTGGAAATTCGATGAATTTTTTTAAACATTTACCTTCCGTCTTGGAGTCAACACTATGCATTGGCTCCAAGGCAGAAGAGTGGTAAGGGTAGGCAATGGAGGTCAAGTGATTTGCCCAGCGTCACACAGATGAGAAGTGTCTGAGGCCAGATTTGAATCTAGGACCTGGCTCTCAAACCACTGAGCTACTCAGCTGCCCCCAAAATTTGATGAATTTTAAAGGACAATCTTTATCCTGAGAAACTGAAAAGAATGATAGAGTAAGCTTGGCATATAGTGCATGTTTAATAAATGATTATTCATTGTTTGATTGTCACATAGTTACCTCTTATCATTAAAAAGGTAGTTACTTGTGATATGGAATTCAATATAAACAATTACACATGCATTCTGTGACTTGACTTTAAGTGTGTTTCTTTGTTACAAGAGGGATTCAACAGAATGATGGTGAGTAAAAGGTAAATGACTAATAAATGATTGGTGTTAAATCAAAGTCAATAATAAAACATTTTTAAAGCAATTAAAATAAGAGGATGAAAATATTTAATAGGGCAAGGGAGAGAAACTGAAACTTTAAAGAGAATAATATGAAAGACATAGAATCAATGTGAAAATGATAGAAAATTGAGGGAGACCATAGGAGTGACACTGTCTAAAGTGATTCTTTTCAGAAACTTTGTGAAAAACAAAGAGAAAGTTCGACCTGCATTTCTAATTGTAATTGCTGACAATCAAAGCATCTACTAAAGTTACAGATGGAAGTACTGCTGATTCTAGAGGAAATAAAACAAATAGCTCACCACTCTAAACTCATTGAGCTACTAACAACAGATCAGGGACAGTTAAGAGATCACTGGAGATTTTTCAGTGGCCTGTTCACTTAAATAGATCAGAAGATATCTATACATCTTGCATTTTTGCCTCCAGCTATATCTGTGACTGCCCATTGCCTTAAAAAAATAATTTCTTCCTCCTCTCTGACATAGATATATAGATAACTGCATTACTTCATTCAAGTTATATATCTATATCTATGTCAGAGAAGAGGAGGAGGCAAGTACCTTTTTTCCCCTTTCTTTTTTCTTTTTTTTAAAGGCAGTAGGCAGTCAGTCACAAATATAACATCAGAGAAAAATGCAAGATGTGGTTCAAAAGATGAAACCAAATGGAATAAATTCAGGGAAAAATGCTAACACCATGGTGAAAGAAGCAAAGAAGCAGTTAGCTATTCAAAGTAGAGAATAGGAATAAGATTCCATGGTTTTTTAGGTTGATTAAAAGTACAGATTGTAACACCGCTTTATGGCAGGTGGTACTATTGCTGAGTGTGGATTTTAAAACTGCACTCACTGCACATATAACCAATTCCATCTTGAGGCTAACACCAAAGATGAATCAGTAGCATGTCAACTGCTTGGGGCAAACAGCTTAAAATATGCCCTTAAATAAAATTTTCAGGATAAATTCAGTGACCATAGTGTAGGTATAATACCTGCTGTTCTATGTGGTAAAAGACATGAATAAGCCATGACCAGGTAGGAAGAAGATCATCTGGAGATGGCCCCCAGGACAGAAGAAAAAAATGACATGTTTTACAGTTTAAAAAAGAATTTTTATTATTCTTGCTAACTATGTTTTAAGTTCATTGGTTTTTATACTACTAAATGACTGCAAAAGCTAACACCTAAATTTCAGTGCCCTAAGAATAAGCCTGTTCTTGTCTTATCCAACTTGATATTGTCCTGTGTTTAGGGAAGTTTTTTGTTTGTTTGTATTAAGGGCAAGAACTTGAAACTTGGTCATCATTTTATCTGCCTTTGCCTCTAACTCATAGGAAATTCTTTATAAAATTTGCCAAATTGAACTAGTAAAATACTTAGACAAAGAAAAAATATATTATATTTGTGATTTCTGACAAAATCTTTCTTTTTTTTTTTAAACCCTTAACTTCTGTGTATTGACTTATAGGTGGAAGAGTGGTAAGGGTAGGCAATGGGGGTCAAGTGACTTGCCCAGGGTCACACAGCTGGGAAGTGTCTGAGGCCGGATTTGAACCTAGGACCTCCTGTCTCTAGGCCTGACTCTCAATCCACTGAGCTACCCAGCTGCCCCCCAAAATCTTTCTTAAGCTGAGATATGACTTTAAATTTGGCCTAACTGAGCCATATTAGTATGCCATGGTCCATTTAATGCCCAGCCTCTTTTTCTAACAAAAGGGATGATGAGTGAAAAACTATAGATCTCAAATTGAGAGGTTAATAGATTTTATTAACCTTTGAAAAAATAATAACAATAATAAATGGTATTCATATGATGTTTTAATGTTTAGAAAGTGGTATCTATAAACACACACATACTCCATCTTTCTTTCTCTCTCTCTCTCTCTCTCTCTCTCTCTCTTCTCTCTCTCTCTCTCTCTCTCTCTCTCTCTCTCTCTCTCTCTCACACACACACACACACACACACATTTAAACCTCACAACAAACTCATGAGATAACTGCTTTTAATCTGCATTTTACAGATGAGTTCAAGAAATATTAAGGGATTATTTCAATTTCACACTGCTAGTTAAGTGTACAAGGTGGAATTTGAACCCAATTATTGCCATACTATATTCCAGATATTCTTTTGACATATCCAGTTGTTATAGAAGACTAACACTTTAAAAATCTGGATGAATTTCAAATGATTTAAAAAGAAAAATAGAAATGCATGGTTTGTATATAAGATGCTATGGCAACTAAGTTATGCAACGACTGTGTTTTCTCCTCATTTGGTACATCTTGGCCATTTTTGCAGATATTCATGCACATGAAATATTCTGGGTTTAAATTTTTCATAACTTCACATGAGGCATATTCTCTTTTCAGTTTGGAATTTCCTTTGAAAAGAAAAACATTCTAGAGCAAATTGCCTAAGCTCCTGAATTTCGAATGCCATGTAGTATCATTGATAAATGGCAGCCTCATATACAGGGAGACATTTATAGGCACTCTGGAACTCTATGAGGAAATTGGGCTTTAAAATAAGCAATGAAAGGTGCTAAATCAACAGAAGTGATACTATGATTTCTGGTTTCATATTAATAGAAAAGGAGCTAAACCACTAACCAATGCCTCATTTACTCCAAAGCCATTCACTGTCCTTTGCTCCCTATCCTTTCCTTTTTTCATTGGCCTTCCTCAGTGACCTCATGAATTCCCCCACATTTAAAAGAACCCTCTACTGAGTTCACTCACTCTCCCTTCTTCCTCTTAATCTTTCTGTTAAAGTTCTTTCTTATTTTAATTTTTTCCAATTTCCCTTCTTCATGACTTAGTCCAAAAATGTTTCACAAATAAATTTAATTTGTCTTTACTATTTTTCCCCCAAGTTATCCTCAGTACCAATGATCATATTTGTTGAGTATCTGCCTGGCACATGGCATTTCCCTAGTACCTTATAAAGTAAACTTCAAGTTCATTAACTAAAGTTATTTGGAGGGATGGTAGGTAATGGCAAAGGTACTGTACTAAGAATCAGGACACCTGTATTCTTATTTTGTCTCTGACACTGAATTGCTGTCAGTTAGTCAGTAAACATTTATTAAGCACCTACTTTTGCCAGGCACTGTGTAACTGTTGACAAGGGACTTTGGTTTCTGGGGCTCAGTTTCCTTTGCTGATCTCTTAGGTTCCTTTCAATCAATCATTCAATCTACAACCATTAATTAAGAACCTTCTTAGAGTCTGGCACTGTGGTAAATACTGAGAAAATAAGGTAGAAATGGACAATCCTTGGCTTAAAGTGTTTATATTCTATTGGTGCAGACAATACCTGAAATGCTATGACTAAGCCAATGTTAAAAGTCAAATGGTGTGCATAATTGTGGGGGGATGGAAGAAAGTAGAAAACATGAAATACAAAATGTCAAAAAAATGGTTATTGAAAATTATATCGACATTTAATCTGGAAAAAAATTAAAATTAAATAAAATAATATGCATAGGACTGAGATATTTCAATGTCTATGATGTCAAGAGTTGTTGCAAGGTCTGGCACATAGTCAGCATTTAAATACTTGCTCATTTATTTAAATGTTTACATGGACTGATTCAATTTCACATATTTTCCATGTTTGCCTTATTCTCTTTTTTAAATTATAGAAGTGAAAAGGGCAGAATTACATATACTGGTATCTGGTATATTCCTCTATCTTGTATTTAATGTCTCTTCTGACCTAATGGAATCAAGAAAACAGCAGCATATCCACACATTTTACTTTATAGTTATTGAATATTTTGAATGTGAAAATACTTTTGATCCTCAGAACAATTATACCAAGTAATTCTAATGAATGTTACCTTAGAGTCAAGTATAGTACCTAGCAAGTTGTAGATACTTAAATAATAGTTTGAGATTTATGTAGTAGTTTAAGGTTTGCAAAGCACTTTACAATTACCTTGTTTTTCCTTGCAATAACCCTGGGATTTAAGTCATAGTATTACCTCTATTTTACAAATGAGAAAATGGAGGCAGACAGAGGTTGTGTCCTCATCAAGACAATGTAGCTATTGAGTTTTTGAGGGAAGGTATTTACTCAGGACTTTCTGACTTCAGATTCAGGATCCACTGTGCCACCTCTAAATAGAGCTTAGTGAATGTTTATTAGTTAGGTTTGGATCTCCATTTTATTGATAACGAAACTGAGTTTTAGAAAAGGTGATTTACTTGTCCAGTGTTAATTTGGTAATAAGTGGCAGTGCAGGTATTCAAAACCAGTTGTTTTAACTAATAATAGTCACAAGAGCAAAGATTTAGAGATAGGCTAGACTAATTTTACCCTCTCATTTTGAAGATATGACACCTGAAACCCAGAGAAGCTCAGCAACTTGCTTAATGTTAGACAGGTACCAACTATTAAAGCTCAAACTTTAATCCAGATCATATTTCTTCAGAACCAGTGTTGTTTTTTTTTAATGATGTGACAAGCTGCCATATGTTTTCCTTTCATATTTCCTAAAAGAGCATTATTACTATTATCTAATTTATTAGATTATAACTATTATCTAATAGGCAGGTAAGACAATGTCTAGTCCAAGAATAACACCAAGTCACATATTCTGGATAGTTATGCAAATGACCAGAGCCAAGCCAGATAGGGAAGCTTCAGTCAATAAGTTGTTTCACTGAACTAATTGATAAATGCAATTAAAAAAGGAAATCAGGAAAAATGCTTGCTTGTAGAAATACCCTGAAGGAACTGATAAAATTAACTCAATTTGTATAAAATACTTCCTTCTCCATTTCTATAAATGTAAAGTAAATTTTAAATTTCATGTCATTATGAGCATTTTTATGAATGAATAGTGACAGCAAAAACAAAATTTAAAACTACATTTTTAAGACAACTTGCACAGAGAACAAATAATAGAAACAATTCAGTATTGACTATAAATGTGTCCCAAATTTTACTTTAAAACCAGTTAAAATATAAATCTATGAAAATGTATACCCTTTGTGATATCAAGGTACTGGAGACTGAAGGGATGTGCATTGATTGAGTGGGGAATGGCTGAACAAGTTGTGATGTGTGCTTGTGATGATCTACTATTATGCCATAAGAAATGAAAAGATGATCACCCAAAAATGGCTCATGTCATTTTGAACCTTTAAAATCCTTTCATGGCAAGCGTTTACGCAAATGATATTCAAGTAGTTTTGGAGAAATACAGATCCCTTATTGTTCCCTCCTCATGGTTCTTGCTTCATCCCCTCAACCCATCCAGTTAGCTCCTTCTACAAGCTAGAAATCATAAAAATAATAAGCTCAAAAAAGAGGGTAATTCTAATATAAGTTTATGAGTAATTCATCAGGCACTTGGATGAGTTGGTGTATATCTATCTTATAATGGACCACAAACCGCCCACCATAATAATGGTCAGAAGTTAAGCCAAAGTCTCTACTCCAATATTAGTCTCTTAATCTCGGCTGTGATATTTCATAATTCTGTGACATTTGGCAATCACCAAATTCCTTTAAGACTCCTTTCCCTTGTCTGTAAGTGGATCTAATAATAGTTGGGTAGTATTTCCTGTAGGCTTTGTGTGTCTGTGTGTGTGTATAAAATGATTTATCAACTTGAACATTCTATACAAGTGTGAATTGTTATTATCCATGAAAAATATGTTTAACACATTTTTACAAGTTGGCTTCACAGTACAAGACTATATGGTATGGAATGACTCAGAAGACCCAAAGTTTAAATTCTTGCTCTTTTGCTTATTAGGTATATGTTCCCTGGCAAATCATATAAACTCTCTGAATTTGAGTTTCTTCCTTTTAAAATGAAAATTATCAAAGTGCCATGTGCAGAATGGGCATTTTAAACTTTGAATACATACATTTACATATATGTACGTGTACTTTCGTTGCTCAGTCTTTTTCAGTGTTGTCCATTTCTCTGTGAACACATTTGGGATTTTCATGTCAAAAGATAATGGAGTGGTTTGCCTTTTCTTTCTCTAGTTCATTTCACAGATAAGGAAACTGAGAGAAATAATGTTAAGTGACTTGCCCATGATCACACAGCTAAAAAGTATCTGAAAATAGATTTGAACTCAGGAAGATGTCTTCCTGACTTTAAACCCAATATTCTGTCAACTGCATCATATAGGTGTCTTGATATATACATATATATATATATATATATATATATACACACACACACACACACACACATGTGTCTATATGTATTATAGACTGAGGCACGAACTCTTTGGAACTTAAATCTCTCTGTCCCCGGAGGGGGAACTACATCTTGAAGTGCCTTAACAAGCACAGCCCTTGCCTGAGACCTCTGTCCCCCTTTGCTTGAACAGGAAGCAAAACAAGAGATATGAAGTGCCTGTAAGATTAAAAGCAGTCTTTATTATCAAGCACATATATGATTGTGGAAATACATTTCTCAAGTGTCAGAAAGCACAAAGTTTAGCTGATAATCAGCAGCTTTTATAATTCTTAGTGAAGGGAAGTAGAAAAAGGTCTGGAAGGAGCCAGGGAGGGATTTAGGGTAATGTGGGTGGAAAGTTCACAGGGACAGGGAGCTGGATTCTCATATATGATGGGGAACTAAGACATCTCTAATACATATGTGGCAAGATAAGAATATGAAGTGACTTTGTCTTAAAGTTTCAGCAATACAATTACACACTGAGTCTTGGGACCAAATATTCCATAGTTGAGGGCAAGTGTTATCATTTACTTGACTTTAACAGAGATAGAAGTGTGAGATGAGCTCTAGAAGCTCTGTGACCAGAGGTAGAAAATCTGCAATCAAGAGGCACCTGCGTAGCTCAGTGGATTGAGTGCCAGGCCTAGAGACAGGAGGTCCTAGATTCAAATCTGGCCTCAGACACTTCCTAGCTGTGTGACCCTGGGCAAGTCACTTGATCCCCATTGCCTACCCTTACCACTCTTCTGCCTTGGAACCAATACACAGTATTGACTCCAAGATGGAAGGTAAGGGTTAAACAAAACAAAACAAAAAAAGAAAAAGAAAATCTGCAATCAGGCATATTGACACAAAGTGCAAGGACTTTTGGCGAGCCCATCCAGAGAGAGCATGAGAACTGGTATGGAATAAGTCATTGGTAGTCTAGTGTCCCAGGGATGAGAGATCAGATTTCTGTGGTTGGCCTCCACCAGGCTATAATTTTTGAGAACTTTTCAAAATCTTTAGGTTATTCTGCATCCCATAGAGAATTAGTTTCTCCAGATCATTCTGAGTCCCAGGTAAATAGAGTCAGTCTTACACATCTTCATTACATAAAGTTGAGCAACTGGAGCATATAAAGTTAATTATCAAGCTATTTCACACTGTATATCTATGCCTAGATTTAGTATCTCAACAACTTTAGGTCGGGTTTAAGCTTTAATATCTTCAGTTATATAAATGCTACAAAATTATCAAAAACATTTGAAAGGTTATTATGAAAGTTTAAAAAATATCAAAGTGTTTCTTATTAAAATTCATCATAACCGTCATCTGCTATATATCACACTAGTTCATTTTTAGACATTGTAAAAATTTTCCTCAGCTACTTCTCAGTGACTGAAAAGATCAAATTTATGATCCTGGTCTTCAGATCATCTAAAAAGTGAAGTTTTGCTTTATCTATGACAGTTTTGACATGACTTCACACACACAAATATCTAATTGAGTTAGATCAAGTGATTAAGGATTCTCAGCAAAAAGACCATATTTTCTACTCAAAGGTCTGAGAAAATGTCATCCAGAAACTATTGCAATAAGTAATACATAATTGGAAAGTATTTTTGTATTTGTCAAAATAAAAAAAAAGATTATTCTAAACTTGCCAAAACTAAAGAAGTATAAGAAAAATTTAAATAATTGAGCTTTCAAATAATTTTTTGCATGTTTGTAGCATCTATCTTTTGGGGGGTTTGAGGAATATTAATTTTTAATTTTTTATCATTTTAAGAAGGCAAGTAATATATCATGTCCATATATTATTATGTAATACATATTTCCAACTATTTATTTTATGAAAGAAGATACATAATGCTTACACAATGAGAAAAAAATTTCATGGAGAAAATTAAGAATAGTATTTTTCAATTTTAATTAGAAATATGTTCCTTTTATGGCAGTGGATATCCTTTATTTGCCATGAATCAAATTTGTTCTGGATCCTTGCCTTGTTGATAATAGTTAAATCATTCACAGTTGACCATCATAACAATTATATTTCTAAAGTTATTAAAGCTTTAAATTGCAAGACTTTTGGGACATGCTATTTGCCAGTATATATATGAATTTATATATATATATATACTTGCATATATGTATACTCATATTTGTCCATATATACTATAAATAGTTGTCAGCAAATTAAAATTTATTTCTAAATTGGGAGGCAGACCAACTAACACTCACGTACCTATTCCAGTAAAATCTTAAAGTTCTTATCAAACCAAATAATGACTTTTAAAAAATCTAATAAGAAACTGCAGTAAGTGATTTCTTTTACGCTAGAATTGCATACACACACATGTCAGAAGTCTCTAGGCAATAGGAAAAGGAGTCCCTTCAGCAAAGGGAGACCATCAGAATCAGAGAAAGGAAATGGTTAGCCTATGAGTAGAGTTGAGGATTCTCCTGACAAAACACAGAATGGTCAGAAAGCCCCTGGGAAGTTGCAAAGAGAAAATGTCCAGTGCAGTGCAATGAGCAAAGAGTCAAAATTATCAGATTGGGACAGGTGTTACCCAAGGGAGTTATATCTTGAGATAGTAAAAGGTTCCCCAAAGACTGAATGCTCTGAACCTGAAAGACCCAGTGTGTCCTGATTCTAGGTAAAGGTTAGTGTAAGAATCCAGTGACCCGGGATGAAACCCATAGGGACTCAACTGCCATAAACAAAAATACAGAAGATGGAACTTGTCCACTGCATAAATTCCTAATTCATTTCAGGAAAATGCTTCATGCTCTGTTAAGAATCACTTTCCTGAATCTTATAAAACATTCAGGACAGTGACTCCACAAGTTACCAATAAATTTATTAAAGTTGAAGAGATGTGTAAAATAAAACAAAACAAAGATATCAATTAATATTATTTTTTTGTAAATAGATTATTAAATAAGGAAGGAATGAGTAATAAGAACCTACAAGTGAAACCTCAAAGGGAAAAATGGATTTTCCAAAAGGACTATGTGAATATCTCTAGGGAATTAAGATTGAGAATTTCTTTTTATTTTTTTAAACTCTTACCTTCCATCTTAGAATCAATATTGTGTATTGGATGCAAGGCAGAAGAGTGGTTAGGACATTGTCCTTGATCATTGCATTGCTATTAATAGCAAATTTGATTACGTTTGATCATTCCACAATGTTTTACCTCCTGTGTACAAAGTTTTCCTGGTTCTGCTCATTTTGCTCCTTATCAGTTCATGGAGGTCTTTCCAGTTCATATATAAATCCTTCAGTTCATCATTCCTTACATCACAATAGTATTCCAACACCATCATATACCACAATTTTTTCAGCTGTTCTCCAATCAATGGATACCCCCTCATTTTCCAATTTTTGCCACCACGAAGAGCAAGGCTATAAATATTTTTGTACATATATTTTTCTTTATTATCTCTTTGGGGTATAAACCCACCAATTATATGGCTGGATAAAAGGGCAATCTTTAAAGTCCTTTGGGTATAATTCCAAATTGCTGCCTAGAATGGTTGAACTAATTCACAAATCCACCAGCAGTGTATTAGTGTCCCAATTTTGCCACATCCCTTCAACATTTATTACTTTCCTTTGCTCCCATATTGGCCAATCTGCTAGGTTTGTTTTTATTTTCTCTAATCAGGAGTGATTTAGAACACTTTTTTCATATGATTATTGATAGTTTTGATTTTGTCAAGTGAAAATTGCCTATTCATGTCCTTTGACCATTGTTGATTGGGGAATGCTGTAAAGACTGAAATTAACCAATAGGAAAAGGCTAAAGGTCTTATGGGTAATGTAGTTTTAAAGGGAGTACAAGGTATTTTCAACTTTACAATGGCTTGATATTTTTTTGTAAATTTGACTTAGTTTATCTATATATTTGGGGAAATTAAACGTTCAATAGAGAGTTTTGTTATAAAGAATTTTTCCTCATTTTGTTGCTTTCCTTCTCATTTTGTTTACATTGATTTGGTTTGTACAAAACGTTTTTAATTTGATGTAATTTTTGATAGTGTTGATTTGATTTTCTTCTTTCTTTTTAAAATTAGATTAACCAAGACTTTATGTATTTTATTTGTTTCTTCAGAGAATCAGTTCCTAATCTTATTTCTTAGTTCAATAGTTCTTTTACTTTGAATTTTATTAATTTCTCCTTTGATTTTTATGATTTCCAACTTAGTTTTTATCTGGGTTTTTAAAATTTGTTCTTTTCCTAGATTTCTTTAAATTACATGTCCAATTCATAAATCCTTTCCTCTCTATTTTGTTGATATAGGTGCTCAGGCTTAAAAATTTCCTGAGTAATGATTTGGCTGTATCCCATAGATTTTGATATGTTGTCTCCTCATTGTCATTCTCTTCAATGAAATCAGTAATTATTTCTTAGATTTGTTCTTTGACCCAAAAGTTTTGAAGATTAAGATTATTTAGTTTCCAATTGATTTTATATTTGCCTCTCCATGAACCCTTTCAAAATTTCTTTTTTTTTATCACATTATGATCTGGGAAATTTGTATTTATTTTTCCTGCTTTTTTTGTATATGTATGACATGTTTTTATTCTCTATTATATGGCCAATCTTTGTATATGTACCATGTGCTGCTAAAAGAAGATATATACCTTTTTGTCCCTATTCAGTTTTCTCTAGACATCAATTAGCTCTCATTTTTCTGACATTTTATTCACTTTCCTTACTTCTTTCTTATTTTTTTTGTTTGATTTGCATAGTTCTGATAGGGGAAGACTGAAGTCCTCCACTAGTATGGTTCTACTCTATATTTCTTCTTTAAGTTCTTTTATTTTCTCCTTCAGAAAATCTGGAAGCTCTGGTGCATATATGTTGAGTACTGATATTTCTTCATTATTTATATTACCTTTCATCAAGATGCAGTATCCTTCCTTTTTCCTATTAATTGAGTCTATTTTTACTTTAGCCTTGTCTGAGTTCATGATTTCTATTCCTGCCTTCTTTGTTTTAGTTGCAGCCCAATAGATTCTGCTCTTGTCTCTTACCTTTAGCCTGTGATGTCTATCTGCATCATGTGTGTTTCTTATAGAGCAATATATACCAGGATTCTGATGTTTAATCCATTCTACTATAGGATTCTGATGTTTAATCCATTCTGCTATCCACTTCCATTTTTCATCCCATTCACATTCACAGTTATGATTACTATCTGGGTATTCCCCTCCATTTTGACTTCCTTTTTTCATTCTGACCTTAATCCTTCTATTCTTTCCCTTGCCTCCAGTAGTTTGATATTAGTCTGCCTCCACACCTTTCCCCTCACTTATATTGCCCTATTTACCCCCACTCCCTTCATACTTTCCTTTTACTATAGGACTTTTTGGTTGCCACTGCCCTAGCTTCTCCCTTTCTTCTATTATTCCCCTCCCTACCACCCAATATCTTATTCTCCTACGTTTATACAGAGTAAGATACAATTCTATACCCCAATGAGTCTGGCCATTCTCTCTCTTAGCCAATTCCAATGAGACTACAGTTTAAATATTATCTGTCAGTAACCTCTTCCTCCTTTCCATTATATTGGTATTCTGCTCTCCCACCCCACATTTCTTTATGTGATATAGTTTCCCCCATTTTACTTCTTTTTTCCCAGCTTCATTTAGTATAATCCTCTTATTTTCTCCACCCAGAGTTTTGGGCGTGTGTGTGTGTGTATTAAACATATCACCCTAATCAACTAACTACTACCCCTCTTTGTATACTTCTTTTAACTATTATGACAAGGATAACAATTTTTAAGAGTCATAGACTTCATCTGTCCATTTAGGAATATAAGCCATTTGACCTTATTGAAGCCCTTAAATTTTTCCTCTTTCTTATTTACCTTTTCATGGTTCTCTTGGATTTTCTATTTGGGTCTCAAATTTTCTGTTTTATTATGGTCTTTTCTTCAGGAATGCTTGGAATTCTTCTATTTTATTAAATGACCATTCTTCACCCTGAAAAAGTATAGTCAGTTTTGCTGGGTAGTTGATTCTTTGTTGTATACCCAATTCACTTGCCTTCTGGAATATCATATTCCAAGCCTTCCAATTGTTTAATGTGAGGTCTGCCAGGTCCTGTATGATCCTGACTAGGGCTCCATGATATCTGAGTTGTTTCTAACTGCATGTAGTATTTTCTCCTTTGCCCGATAGCTCTTTAACTTGGTATAATATTCCCAAGAGTTGTTATTTGGGGTTGTCTGTGGATTCTTTAAATCTCTCTATTTTACTGTCCTGTTCGAGGATATCAGGGCAGTTTTCTTAGATAATTTCCTGTAGTAAGATGTCTGGGTTTGTTTGTTTTTTTGGTCATTGCCTTTAGTAGTTCAATAATTGTCTTTCCTGGATCTATTTTCTAGGTCAGTTGTTTTTATTTAATGAGATGCCTCATACTTTCTTCAATTTTTTCATTCTTTTTATTTTGTTTCATAGATTCTTTTTTTAAACCCTTACCTTCTGTCTTGGAGTCAATACTGTGTACTGGCTCCAAGGCAGAACAGTGGTAAGGGTAGGCAAAGGGGGTCAAGTGACTTGCCCAGGGTCACACAGCTGGGAAGTGTCTGAGGTCAGATTTGAATCTAGGACTTCCTGTCTCTAGGCCTGGCTCTCAATCCACTGAGCTACCCAGATGCCCCCTGTTTCATAGATTCTTGATGTCTTATGAAGTCATTAGCTTCTAATTGTTCAGTTCTAATTTTTGAAGACTGAATTTCATCCATGATTTTTTGATCTTCTTTTTCCTTTTTATGTATTTTTCTTTGTAAATCATTCTTTTCATCTTTAATTTTTTGGCCTCATTTTTGAGCCTATCAATTCTATTTTTTAGAAAGTATTATCTTGTTTTATTTTATATTCCTCTGTTTCCAGATGACCTATTTTGCTTTTTTAAGTTCTTTTCCCAATTTTTCTTCAACTTGTAATATTTGTTTTTTGAATTTTTTGAGCTCTTCCAGAGCCTGAGTCCAATTTGCTCAAGTTTTTGAGGTTTTGCATGATATTCCTTGTTCTTTATCTGAATAGAATCTTTCAATCATGATTTCCTTTTTTCCCCTTCTGTTGTTTATTCATATTTTTTCTTCTTTCCCCCTCCTTGTTGGTTGGCTATACACTTGTTCCTCTTATTCTTTGTTGAATCTGTGAATTTAAGCTTTTCTTCCCTCAAATGGCTTCTTTTCTGCTCTCCTGGTATAGAAGATTAGACCAGTTGAGCTGACCTGCTGATATAATCTTCCCTGTGGCCAGATTTTCCCTAGCTGACCACAGAGGCTGGACATCAGGGTGTGGGGGGTGAAGGTAGTAAACAATAACCTTCCATCTACTCCTTTCTGCCAGCCACCTCCCTGCCAACCATAGTCAGAGCTTTGAGTTTCATGTGGTAGTACCAAGGTACTCTGTCATGGTTGCAGCCTTTGCCCTGGAATCCCATAGTCAACCCAAGTCCTACTTCTCAAAAGCAATAGATATGGGAGGGCGTTGGGTCTTTCCTCTAGACCAGTGATTCCCAAAGTGGGTGCCACTGCCCTTTGATGGGTGCTGCAGAGATCAAGAGGGGTGATGATGGCCACAGGTGCATTTATCTTTCCTATTAATTGCTATTAAAATTTAAAAACATTAATTTGCGGGGGGCTAAGTAATATTTTTTTCCTGGAAAGGGGGCAGTAGGCCAAAAAAGTTTGGGAACCACTGCTCTAGACTCTAGATTGTAACTTACTCTGTGTACCTTTCAAGCTGAATCTTGTAGTAGAGTCCTGTGCCTCCATTTCATTGTTGGATTTAGATTTCTGCCCATTTTGAAGCTCTTTATTTTGATTGGTGTGGAAGGATAGTCACAGAAGATTAGGCTTCCACTAAAACTCCATTGTGACTCTTTCTCTCTTACTTTTTATTCCCAGTTTTTAGCATAGTTCCTGGCACATATCAGAATATAATGAATGTTAATAAATTGACTCTAGATAGGTTTCTTTAGTTATTCATCTACATGTGTGCATGCATATATCTTTTTAACTAATCACTTCATCTATACATTCATTTAAAAAAAAAAAAAACTTAACTCCAGAATATTGTATGCTCCTTGAGATAAGGAATGACTTTTTTCCCCTTTCTTTTCATAGCACCTAGCATAGTGGCTCTAACATTCTGTGTTCAATAAATGTTAATTGAATTGAATCATCAGAGACTTCTCTCTCTAACCTGGAGTTTGAATGATTAATGTGGCTCCCTGTTTAATTATCTCATGGGAATTCTATGACTTCAAACTCATTTTAGAGTGAAATCCCATAGAATTACTTCATAACTGTGTGGTTCTGCTTCCTTACCCTATCTTTGGAGATCAAGAATGCTTTGTATTTTCTATTTAAATGAATCTAAGCAAGTTCAAAAACTAGATTCAGGGGGCAAATTATTTTCTATTTCAAAGATCATTCTATATTTCATTTTAAGCACATTCCACATTCCTGGATTCCCTTGCATAAATTTGCTAAAATATGTTAAAGGCATTTATTTTACTATGTAGAGATATGTGTAATATAATTCTATAGGTACATATATGATGTATAGAAAGATAGAGAGATGATAGATGGACAGATAAAAGTAGATAGACAGATAGCTTGATTAGATTATTGCACATTAGATTAGAGTTACAAGGGCCTATAGAAACTCTGTTTGTTCAAGACCTTCATTTTCTGCATGAGATTCATATCTGATTTAAGAGCCATAATTTTTATCAAAATACTATGACAAATACCATATACCATATTTATTATTGCCTCTCTCCCTTCTCTCCCCAAATGAGATAATGAATGAATGCACTGAGGCTGAGAAGTGTGCCTCATTACCATTTATGTTTTCTCCAGTATTGGTGAAGGATTTTTCACATGACAGTATTCAATAAATATCTCCCAACTTCCACTTCTACATTAATGATACTTCAAAGTAATATTTTTGTGCCAACTCCTATCACACAGCTAATATTACCTCTTGCTTATATGTTATCAATATCATTCTTTTCCATCACTGCTACAGTCTTGTGGTCTTTAAATTTTCCCTGCATCCCATCAGTTGTTAATAAAGTTTAAAATGGGGAGCTATAGTGGCCCAAATACTCCACAAAGCAGGCTAATACTCTCCTTGCTAAAGTATACATAAAGAGATCTCTGAGTTTGACAGACAATTGCTTTTTTTGCCTTCTTATTTAGAGATAGATAAATTAATCATTTCACTGACCTTTCACTCACTCTGGGAAACCAGATTAACTCAAAATTAACATTTGGCTGAGATATTTTGTTGCATCCACCTAGTTTTAACAATAAGCTGATGGTATGCCTGATTCTATAATATGGTCATTCTATCCCAAAATACTCTCTTCTATTATGTAGACATTCCTTAAAGAAATGTTTTGAAATTGTAGTATCTTATTCAAACACAAAAAATCTATATTCAAAAGTAAAGTTAAATAGGAAACTTCCGCAAGGGGATCTTAGATACAAGAATCCCTTTATTATAGTTATTTTTCAATGAAACATGAATATTCTCCTGCATTAAACAAGATATTCCCAATATTACACTTTCTTTCTTCTTTAAAAAACACTCACTAATAAAATTTCAGAATCAAATCCATATTCTGCAAATCCTGAAGATAAGGCCAAACTTACCTTTCAAGTGTTAATGAATTGCCATCCCTTCTCTTCATCAAAGAACCACAAATCTGCTCACATATTGATAGATTCCCTTTCCATGCCTCAGGTTATCAATTAATTATGAATCATATGTCACATTTCTGCCATACAACAAAAACAACAATATTTTGTATTTACATAAAAATCCAAGCTCTCCAATGTTGCATGAGCATATTTTAATCAATATATCTTTTTATCTTCCAATTTTCTTGTGCTTCTCTTTAATTGGTAACTAAAAAGGAATAACTAGTTATTCATTTCTTGCAAAACCTGTGACCATTAAAGCTAAGGATGAAACACAGAGATTATTCTATGGTTAAACCACTTCCATTTGATAATGTATTATTAATAAATCAGGAAACCTGGAGAAACCTTCCTAGTGCTATAAGCCAATGACAGTGAAACTTTTAGAGACCAAGTGCCCAAACCATAACCTTTATGCTACATGTGAGCCTCCTGCTTTACCACAGACAGGGGAGGGAGGAAGCACTCCCACTCCCACTGTGCTACTAGAAAGAGGGGCAGGGGATGTGAGAAATGTCCTCTGGCACATTGGAGAGAGGGAAGGGAGTAGCTCCTTCTAGCACGCATGTCATAGGCTCACCAACATGGCTTTAAGCTATTCATATTAACTGCCACATTATAGGATATGCATCAGGTCTTGAATATGTGATTGCCCTCCTTTTTCTTTTGTCTTCTTTTTCTCATACATTTGTTCAGTCTTACTGTTTTGCCTGCCAGATAAATTAGAATTATGATGATGCCACCACTGCTTAATTATTTACCATTTATGACAGTATTCAGAGATAAATTAGTATTGCTCATACCTTTGTTTCCTAGCCACATAGCATTAATGGGGAATAAACTGAAATAGTACAACATACAAAATAAAGGCTATGAGGGTAAGAGAATGCATATATTTTTATTTCGAAGGTTGTAAAAAGTATAATCTTATTATCTACAAGCCTAGATATTCTTTTTCTAGAGATTTTTTCCTGTTAGAAATTCATAAAAATTAAAGAATTATATCAGATAACTTAGGTGTCATTTTTCACAAACAATAGCATGCAGTTACTGCAAGGATTTTTTCCTTTTATTTCTAAACTACTTGTAAGTCATCCAATATCCAGATGCACCTGCTCATTGCCTACTGCTTCTGGCCAGCAGATTTCATTAGGTATCTCTCAAATCTTGTCATAATATTTAATCATTACCTCAGATGAAAAATAATTGTGAGAGAGATATATCCTGAGATTGTTGCAGTTTGTAAAATTAATTTTGGGAGTTTTTTTAATCTTTAGTCCAAAGTTTAAGACACTTCTTACATCCAGACTTTTTGATGATAATGAGAATAATAGCAGTAATAATAATAATGATAAAAATAATAATAACTATCATTTACAAATCACCTATTATGTGAATTCATGAAAATATAATCCCCTTTTTATCCTTAAAATAGTTTAGGAAGGCAGGTGCCATTATCATCCCCATTTTATAATTTAGAAAATGAAGGTAAAAGATATTAAATGACTTGTCCAAACTTAAACACTTAGCATGTATCTGAGACATTTGAATTTGTCTGTAAAATGGGAATAAAGACTATACCTACCTTCCAGGGTTGTGGTGAGTATAAAATATTTGTAAAGGCTTAGCACATTGACTGGTACATAACAGGTGCTTAATAAATGCTTGTTCCTTTACTACTCACATTTTTGTTTTGTTCTTTTCTTTAGAAGTGTTTACTTTCTTTTATTTGATACTGAGAATTTTATAAACACATTTTCTTCTTGATCTCTGTTCCAGAAAACAAAAAGCTAAATGCATTGTAGAAATAATTAACTTATCCCAGACAACCAGGACCATTAATGTCACTGATCTTTTAAGCAATTTTTAAAAAAGTATCATTATTTTTACATTTAATTTTAATGGTACTTCATATTCCTTCTTAGAGTAGGCAGAATAGAAATCCTAAATGAATCTTTTAAAAAATTAAAATTAAATAAATAATTTTAAAGATGGATGTGATCGGTAGGGAGCATGCTATTTTAACATGAAAATAGATTTTTCCTGCATATGTAAAACATTTTAAATTAATAATTCTCAATAGATAATTTATATTAGATATATTTTATATACTCATTCAAAATGAAGCTGATCTCTAGTGATTTTTCACTTTTCTGACAAATATTGCTTTTTTAATGTACTAAAATAATTAATAAGAAAAAAGTTAACTTGAATAATCAACAAATAAGAACTTTCTCTGATTTTCTAATCCTCACTTAAGCAAAGGATGATTGAAATTCTAAACTGATGAGGACATACAATTAACTAGGGAAAACCTTTCTCTAGATGAATAAAATGTAGCCTATTTATTTGTCTATCTGAATTATTGCTTTTTTTTTTGCTATTTCAGATATGCAATAAAAACAAGATTACATTAAAAATGTTCAGCACTCCCTGATTCTGAATACTTTCTTTTAGTGTCATTTTATTCCATTTAAATTTGTCTCCACTTAAATTGGAATATAAGTCTGGAGTTAATTTTTTATAAGAACAATTGAATTGTTGAACTTTTATTACTAAGAACCCAAAAAGGTTGCTTGAGAGTTCTTTTTGCCCTGAAATTGTAAGCTCCTAATGGTGGAGATTTTGTCAAGAGGTTCCAGATTCTGGATAAGTTGTTTGCCAAAAGTAAATTGCTTTTCAGTTGCTTGGTATATGGAATTTTTTGGGACCAATACTATTTATAATAATAAAGTTCAGAACTTTATTATTGTGTTATTATCACAACATTCACAAAGTTGTTTAATTAATGATTAAGCATAAGTGTCATATGGATAAAGCAAAAAATGTAAATGAACTGGAATAAAATTATAGCATTATAACTGTTCCATGTTTCCACTGCATTTAGGGTTAAAACTTTTTATGGGCTAGACCAAAAAGTTTATTTTTAAAGATAAACACATTCCAATATATAGTGCTAGAAATATATCTTTTCTCCATTATAGTTATAATGACCACTGATGACTAAAAGAAATGAATACCATATATCACACCCATCATAGCTTCTGTGGCCACTGACATCCTGGAAATATAAAACAATCCTTCCTATGTACTTATTGATTTGCCTATAACTTTGAGAAGAAAATCTACGTATCATATATACATACATATAGATATATAACTGCCCATTTCCTGGACATAGGGCAGTGGTTCCCAAACATTTTTGGCCTACCGCCCCCTTTCCAGAAAAAAATATTACTTAGCCCCCTGGAAATTATTTTTTAAAAAAATTTTAATAGCAATTAATAGGAAAGATAAATGCACCTGTGGCCATCACCGCTCCCCTGGATCACTGCAGCACCCACCAGGGGACGATAGCGCCCACTTTGGGAATCACTAACATAGGGTTTTAAATCTGAGCTAGAGCTCTCAGAGATCTTAAATTCTCTCCTATTACTAGACCCACCCCTGCTAGTGAGGACAGTATAAAAGCCAACCCTTCAGCCCCTGTGGTTTTCTCTACAGAAGATCTAAATTCTTGTTCCTGGAGAAATTGTTATATTTCAGTACAAGAGTTTAGACATAAACAAACAAGTTATCTTGGAATAGGTTCATCTGAAGGAAGAGGTATTTAACATACATATCCCCAGAACATCAACTCAAAAAGAATGATGGAAAGATAAAACATTTTCTCAAGATTTCTAAATAGCTCTTGACAGTTAGCAATGCAATGGTAAAACTCAAGTAGAGTTCAAGAAACAAATTTGCAAAACTGAGATAAAAACCCCAAAAAGGAATAAATGAAATAGAAATCTAAAATTCTTTTTTGTTTGATTGCTTAATTCAGTATATTATTTTATTAAATGAAAAAGCATTGATTTTCTGCCTTTTCAGCTCCTCTCTCCCCAACGAATTAAAAAAAAAAAAACAAAACAAGCCCTCAAAGCAAATCTACATAGTAAAACAAAACAATGACCTTCATTGGACATTTCCAAAAATGTATATCTCACCCTGCATTTTGAGCCTAAAAGTTAAAAAAAATAAATAAAAAGCAAATATAGCACATAAAAAAGTAGTATCATGCTTCATTTTAGTTCTCTAAAATTGAGGTTTGTCTTTGAATTGATAGTATAAAGTCCTATAAATTTTTTTTCTTATTGCGATTCTATAAGTATTGTTCTAGTTCCTCTTATTTCATTCTGCAAATGTTTATACTCTTCTTTCTAATTTATTCGGGAACTATTCACTTTGTCAATTCTTGTGGCATAAAAATATTCCATTCATAGTCATATAAAATAACTTGATTATACATTTCCCAAAGAATAGACATTTCCCCTTAGTTTGTAGATTAATTTTTGCTACTATGAAAACATATACTACTATAAAGATTGTTGTTTAGGTAGATTATTTTCCTCTTTCATATCTTTCAAGTATATGCTTTGTAACAATATTGCTAGGTTCATGGATATTCAAGCGTTAGTGACTTTTGGAGCATAGTTCTGAACTTCCTTCCAGCACAGCTAAAGTAATTTGAATCTTTACTAGGAGTGCATTAGTATGCCTGTTTTCCCATAGTCCCGCCATCATTCCTTACTTTTCTCTTGTCAATTTCCCTCATCTTCAAGTGTGAGGTAAAACCTCACTTTTATTTGCATTTGCCTAATAGTGATTTGGAATATTTTTTCAAATGTTGATTAATAGCATGGGTTCCTTTATTAGAAATTGCCTTCTCTTATTCTTTCACCCTTTATCTTTTGGGGAAAGGCTCCTATTTTTATAGCTACAGGTCATTTCCCTTTTATTTGAGCTTAATATTTTCTTATTTTGGTATATTTATATACTAGAACAGCAAAATGAAACAAATTGATGGATATTGTTGAGTTTGAAATTATGAATTCACAGAGGATTTGTCAAAGTAAACATTTCATTTTACTAGAGATTTCACAGCTCTAGTCCCTATCCATTCTTCAAATTGAATATATTTTAATTAATTAATTTAGAATATTTTTCCGAGGTTATATGATTCATGTTCTTTCCTTCCCCTCTTCCCTTCGCCCTCCCAGAACCAACAAACAATTCAACCAAGTTTTACATGTATCATTGTTCAGAATCTAGTTCCAGAATAATTGTTTATAGAGTGCTCATTTAAAGTCAACATCTCCAATAATATCACCATCGAACCATGTGATCAATCATATGTTTTTTCTTCTGTGTTACTACTCCCACAGTTCTTTTTCATCAATATGGATAACATTCTTCTCTCAAGTCCTTCAGAATTGTCCTGGATCATTGCATTGCTGCTAGTAGAGAATTCCATTACGTTCAATTGTGCCTCAGTGTATCAGTCTACAGATCAATTCCTGATATGTCTTGGATATGAAGATTTTAGAGAAGGGACTATTTTCCCTTCCCCCCCCCATTATTTAAAATAGTGCCTGAAATATAGTAGTTGCTTAGAAATTGTTTATTGGTTAATTGACTTTATAAGAAATTTTGGCACCAAGATTTTTTTCCCCCGAGTTACCAATATCACTTGTAATTTTCATCACATTGGTTTTATTTGTACAAAAATTATACATTTTATACAATCGATATTGGTCCTTTTATCTTTTGTAATCCTCTCTATTCCTTATTTGGCCATGAACCCTTTCCCATATTATATCTTATTATGCATGTATGTTATATATGTCATATAATATGTGCATGTATTTACAAATAATGTTACCTTTTGAGACAAAGTCAGGTATCTATTTGGAGTTTATCTTGGCAACAATTATTTTTTTTACACACGTTCAATTTTTCTGAGAGATTTTTGAATTTGAAAGGGAAGAGGAAACTGAGCAGAAATTTAGGGAAATATAAAAAAGGTGTTGGAGCCTTATAATGACAATGTACACAGAGCCAGACAGTGCTAGATGACTATGTTAAGATTACTAGGCAGTCCATTGTGTACTTTATTTTTTATGAATAATGTTTGCTAGTCATGCTTTCATTAGCGATTACTCTCTTAGTAGCTATAAAAGGGTATACATTCAGAAAATACTTGCTGAATAGAGTTGTAGTTGACACCAAGGAAAAGAGATGCATTGTATAGTCTTGTAAGTTTTTTTTTTTCTATCATTTAACTCATAATTTTATTATTAGTATAAATAATTTTTCTTTTTTTCTTTTTCTTTTGAATATTTTCCCATATTTACATGTTTCATGTTCTTTCCCTCTCCCCAAACCCCCCCTCACCCAACCACCCATAGCCGATGCACAGTTCCACTGGGTTTTACATGTATCATTGATTAAGCTCTAATTCCATATTATTGATTGTTGGACTAGAGTTGTCTTTTAGTGTCTACATCCCCAATAATATCCCCATTAGCCCATGTATTCAAGCAATTGTTTTTCCTCTGTGTTTCTCTTCCCATAGTTCTTTCTCTGAATGTGGCTACTTTTCTTTTTCATAAGTCCCTCAGCCTTGCTCTGGATTCTTGGCATTGCTGCTAGTAGAGAAGTCTGTTATGTTCGATTGTACCACAGTATCAGTCTCCATGTACAATGATCTCCTAGTTCTGCTCCTTTCACTCTGCTGCAATTCCTGGAGGTCATTCCAGTTCACATGGAATACCTCCAGTTCTTTATTCCTTTGAGCACAATAGTATTCCATCACCAACAGATACCACAATTTGTTCAGCCATTCCCCAATCAAAGAGCATTCTCTCATTTTCTGATTTTTTGTAACCACAAAGAGTATGGCTATAAATATTTTTGTACAAGTCTTTTTCCTTATTATCTCTTTGGGGCATAAAGCCCTTTAGGCATGGTTCCAAATTGCCATCGAGAATGGTTGGATCAATTCGCAACTCCACCAGCAATGCATTAATATCACAATTTTGCCACATCCCCTCCAACAGTCATTACTCTCCCCTGCTGTCATTTTAGCCAATATGCTAGGTGTGAGGTGATACCTCTAAGTTGTTTTGATTTGCATTTCTCTAATTATTAGAGATTTAGAACAATTTCTCATGTGCTTATTGATACTTTTGATTTCTTTATCTGAGAATTGCCTATTCATGTCCCTTGCCCATTTATCGATTGGGGGATGGCTTGATTTTTTATACAATTGATTTAGCTCCTTATATTTTTGAATAATTAGACCTTTGTCTGAGTCTTTTATTATAAAGATTTTTTTCCCAATTTGTTGTTTCCCTTTTAATTTTGGTTGCATTGGTTTTGTCTTTACAAAACCTTTTTAGTTTAATTTAGTCAAAATTATTTATTTTACATTTTGTAATTTTTTCAATAAATAAAAAAATTTAAATTATCTCATATATACTGTTATTTTCAGGAAATATTGTAGAGTCCAATAGATATGTAATTTCATGAGTGTAAGTATACCCACTGAAATATTAATGCTAAAAATATAAAAATAACAGATTCATGCCAATCATGGAATCTTCTCCAGATAATTCTTTAATAGGTCTCTTATTAGTGGTCAGCTAGAGTCAACTCCAACTAGCTCAAAAATGCTAATTGTTAAATTTTCAGCATGAGATTTGTACCTCAAAATTTAGTAAATAACATAAATTGGGACTTGATTTATTTTTTTTTTATTTCTACACTTAAGAAAGTAATGGAGAAAATAATGCAAAGTAAACTTAAAATATCCTGTGTACATTCTGTTTCAGAGATTTAGTTCTTAAATATTTACCAGGACACCCCTGTAAATATAGATCTTTTATTTTGTGTGTTTTCTGACTTAGTTCCTGCAAAATAGATAAAGATCCATGCCAGCCCTTAAAATCTTTGAAACTTTTATTTACCAAAGCATGATTTGTACATATATAAAACAACCCTGATTCTTTCCTTTACTCAATGTGGGATATGAGTGTGATTCAGTTGTTACCAAACTTTTTTGGCCTTCCACCCCCTTTCCAGAAAAAAATATTACTTAACACCCCCTGGAAATAATGAAACTATTTATTGAACTCAGAACAGAATGTAATACAAAAAAAAAAAGTGTGGCCATCACCACTTCCTTGGATCGCTGAAGCACCCACCAGGGGGCGGTAGCGCCCACTTTGGGAATCACTGGACTGTGATTTCTAGGGTTATAGTGAAAATAATAGTTCACCTTCTGCTGTAATATAAATTCATTAAACATACCTCATATTCACCTTATAAGAATATTTTGGGATCTTATGAAATAATTTTTAAGAATTATTAATTTATAAATTTATATTTGTAATTATATTGCAATAGCAATTATAAAGTGATATGTAAATGTCAACTATTAATAAAAATAAGAAAAAGGGAGGAGAAAAAATTTTAATTTTGCCAATTGTGTTAAACTGTTGATTTCTGTTGTATTTCAGCTAATCAAAATATCAGGATGAATACCTTATATTTCCCAATTTCAATGAATTTTACAAATATTGGGCACAAAATATTTATTTAAAGAAGAAATTGATCTCTGTTTTATAACCAGGAATGCACATAAAAATGAACTAAATTCACTTTTGCCAAAAATGTTTTATAACAACTATTATTATTAAAAATAATAGCATTCACATAGTGCTTTAAGTTTTTTTTTTTAAAAAAAGCTTTTTATATGTTATCTCATTTTATCCTCACAATAGCCCTGTGAGGTAGAAGCTACAATTATTTTTGCTTTATAGATGAATAAAGTGAGAATGGAAAAGAGTAAATGGCTTACCTAAAGCTAATAAGGTTCTTAGATGAGCTTTTATGTTAGGTCTTCCTGCCTCCAAAATCGGCTTTCATCCCAGCAGGTCTAAATTTATACATAAGCCATTAGCCCACTTTCACCAGACTCATAATGATAATAAGTAGGCTAACAGTAGCATTTAACTAGCTTTTCTGTTGTTCAGTCTTTTCAGGAATACTGGCTGTTGGTGACCTCATTTGGGGTTTTCTTGGCAAAGATACTGAAGTGGTTTGCCATTTCTCTCTCTCGTTCATTTGACAGAGGAAAATTAAGCAAACAGGATTAAGTGGCTTGCCCTGAGTGACACTGCTAGTAAATATCTGAGAATAGATTTGAATTCAGGTCTTCTTGACTAACCCAGCCATTTATCCACTGAGCCCCCTAGCTACCCTCATAGGCTTGCTTTATATGCACATCAACAGGATTATTGCAAAACTGCAATCATTATTTTATGGTTAACCATTCCACTGCATTTCAGTTGTCTGGAGACATGATAAACACTTACCCCGAGGTGTAATATATACCTTTCTCAGTTGTTCTATCTCCCATTTCTCCCTGAAGCAAACCATCAACTTCAGATAGAGCCATTCACCAAGTTTGTCACATACCTCCATATATATTTGAATGAATATTCATCTATCATCTTTCTGCTTCTTAGAATGTTCTTTAATAAAGCTGGCAGGGAAAACTTTTTTTATAAAGCTTACTATGTACCTAGCAAGTTCTTGGCCCTGAGGGAAGTACAAAGTTTTAACAAGTTCAGCAATAATTGTAGAGCAAAATGAGAATGTATAAATGCTGAAGAGAGGCACAAAATGTATGCTTGCTAAGGTCAAAAGAGCAAAGAGTAAGGAAAGGCAGTTCAGAGAAGGTGATTTTTAAGCTGATCCTTCATAAAAATTTAAGAAACAAAGATTGGATGCAGGTTTACTGGAGCACAGGAAACAACATGAACAGAAAGGCATAAAATAGGGAAAGTCCAGCCTATGTGTTAGAGGTAGTTTGATTTGTGTTCACAAAAAAATAGTGAAAAATAAGTCTAGAATGTAAGACTGGTGCTGAAACTCATTGAATACCAGACTGAGTAGTTTGCATCATATTTGCTAGCGAATAGGAAGTTAAAATAGTATTTTAGGTAGAGGAGTTATACAAATTGAACTGGGTAAAAAAAGGATTACTCAGGGATCTCAGTAAAGGATGAATTGAAGGTAAAACAATCAGTTAGAAGGTTAGAGAAATAGACCAGGGATGATGCTAGGATAGTGAAAATGGCTAATCATGGAGAAGAGGACAGACAAAAGAGATACTGTTGAGGTGTAAGCCACATAAATGGGTCACAAATCATTAACTGTGAAAGCTGGAAGAAACTGAAGAGGAAGAGCAAGCAGACAACTCCAAGGTCTTGAAGGTGGATGCCTGGGTATCACACTGAGAGAGAGATAGAGTGATAAGAAGCAGAAACATATTTGGAACTAGTCACCCTTAACTTCCCCCCCTATATTTACAAATTTTACTTTAAGTCTCATCTCTCATATTGTCTCTTCCAGGAAGACTTCCCTGACATGCTTCAGTCTATGATTTCTTCTTTTCCTGAATTCTTATAGCATCTATTTTTTGGTATTACTCATTTGAAAATTAATCATATCCTTCCTCATATTGTCATGCAACTTTAAACACCTGTGCTTATTGTTATTCGTATTAGATTGTAAGATTCTTGATAGTATGCCTATGTATTATAGTTCTGTGTGTATGAGAGAGAGAGACAGAGAGAGACAGAGACACAGACAGAGACAGAGAGATCTTCTGGTGCCTAGTATGATGTTATATATATATATATATATATTTTTAATTTAATTTAATTAATTTATTTATTTTTAAACCCTTAACTTCTATGTATTGGCTCCTAGGTGGAAGAGTGGTAAGGGTGGGCAATTGGGGTCAAGTGACTTGCCCAGGGTCACACAGCTGGGAAGTGTCTGAGGCCAGATTTGAACCTAGGACCTCCTATCTCTAGGCTTGACTCTCAATCCTCTGAGCTACCTAGCTGTCCCCTTAGTATGATGTTTTATACATAGAGGATAGATATTTGTTGATTTTGTGAAGCTTATATGCTTTTGGCGTAATTCATTCCTTTCAACAACTGAAACATAGCCTTGATGTTGTAATTATTCCTTGTGATTACAAAAAGCACTTTTACAAGTGGCAGTAACTCTACTGGGTTAATAGGAGATAATTCAATCCACAAAGCAATATAATTTAATAAATAATAAGTGTCTAAATGATTTATGCTCACAGTATTAAGTAGCATATGAATGATCAAATCAATAAAGAAATAAGTTATGTGTCCACGTTGCTTTTAGAGAGGGAATATAGTTGTTCATTTATTTAAGAAGCATTTATTAAGAATAAAAACAAAAAATGACCCTGTACTCAAGAAGCTTCCATCCTATTTTTTTAAAATAATGAAAAAGTACTTATATATGTAAATGAAAATAAATATAAAACATTGTGTATACAAAGTACAAAATAATCTCAAAAGAACACAGTAATGCAAAAAAGAAACTGCAGTAACTAGCTTCCCCAAATCATGTAACTTTCTAGAGAATAGTATTTATTGAAATTCCTCTTTTGTCTAGGATAGAAGGTTAGACCAAAGTTGTGGTTTTCTTGGGGGAAAGGGACTGATTTTAAATTTCTTAAACACTATTGGATCAATTTCTGTAGGTTTTGTAAGATGGGTTGATTGAAGAAGCACTTAATAAAGCATTTCTATTTTATACTCTTGTCTTGAGCGTAACAAACAAATAAACAAGCATATGATGGTTGTAGGATATATTGCCATATGAATATCATTAGTCAGTAAGCACAAACATATTTGTAGGTCAGTGAATCAGGCACAAAAGAGTAATGTTTATATCTACAAACACAGCCACAATGTTACGAACCTGCAATCAACAGACAGTAAATCCCAGCTGCAACCCCTCTACATATCAAGGTGATTGGGAGGCAGCTGTCAAAAAGCAATTTGCCGGAAATGGGGCACCTACTGTAGTTTAGCTAGAAAAAAGAAAAATAAAACAAGGCAAAAAATAGCACCTGGCTAATCTAATCTGGCCGTTTTGAGACCAGCATAATGGGCAAAGAAGAGGAAACCACTATTTTTAAAAATCTTTAAAGTTTGGAACTGCAACACATTTGACAAAGCTCTCTGAAGGATGATAATCAGCTGAAACAGATGTAGTGAAATAAGCAACAATGATGTTTCTAGTTAGGCAAGTTGATCCTGTGCTAATTCTATGATGATTTCTTTGTCAGTTCTTAGCTTTTCTTCATTGTAGTATTGAATGCTATCAACTACAAAGTTACCAGTTTTAGATATCCACATTAGACGCAAGGATTTAGAACTGGAAGGAACCTTAGTTTATTATTTCACCATTTTTAGCAGCCATTAGAACCTACCTTGGATATCTGTTAACTCCATTTATTTTTATCTTACAGATGCTATGGATTTAGAATTCCAACTATATGTTGAACTGGGTATAAAATATATTAGTCCTCCTATGAGCAAAATTTCAAAAACCTACCTGTTTGTTGAAGGTTCTGGTCATTCCCTTTCCCCACTACAACTCCTATTTGGAAGAATCATTATTCAGGGAAACATATATTTCCATATTCCTCATATCTATACACTAATATAAGTAGAATATCAGTATAAATACTGTCAGGCTATGGTTTTCCTGTCCATCATCAAATGAGAAGTATAACAAGAGTTAGAAGCATTATCTATTATCTTTGTATTTGTAATTCAAGCTATCATCTACTATGTATAAAAGCATTATTCAAAATGCTTGGAATACAACAAAATATTGGAAACAGTCATTGTCTTCTAGAAGTTTACAATAAAATAAAAAAGCATTTATTTAGCATGTTCCTTGTGCCGTATTCTATGCTAAGTACTAGGGTTATACAGAAGAAAGGAAAAAAATAATAACACGTAACATTTAGACAGTGCTTACTATTAGCTAGGTACTATGCTTAGTTTAATAGATCCTCAGAAAACTCCAGCAAGGAAAGTCTATTGTTATCACCTTTTCACAGTGAGGGAAACTAAGGCAAACAAAACTTAATTGACTTTGCCAGGGTCACACAACAAGCAAGTGATACTAGATTTGAACTTATATTTTCCTAACTCTGAATATAGTACCCTGTCCACTGCACCTCCCATTACTTTTCTACCTACAAAGGGATACTATTTTTACAAATGAGCAAATAGAAAATGTGGAAATATTCTTACAAAATAATTTGGTGGAGAGGCAGCTAATAGAAAAGGAAAATACCTCTTAAAGGGGGTACGATTTAGCTGAACTTTGGAGGGAACTATAGTTTTCCAAAAGCTTTTATTTTTTAAAAGAGATTTTAAAGAATTCCTTTAAAAGTAAAGAGGAGGGTTCCAGGTTAAGATGGCTGCAGAGTAAAAAGCAGCTCTTAACCTCTCCTGACCAAAACACACAAGACTCCTCAAGGGGACATAAAAACAACTCCAGACCAATGGAGGAACCCCACAACAGGGTGCAGCGTGGAAGGTACGTGGAATCGGGACATTTCCATGCTATAAAGGGGTGAAACAGCTCTCACTAAATCTCGGACTGAGCAACCACCCCACCCCCACCCCCTCCACACACATCACCTATAGCGAGGAAGCCAGCTAAAAAGAAATAGAGCAAGTTTGGGGCACCCATCGAGTCATTGGCAGCTCCAGGGCCTGTTCCTGAGAGCAGCAAGATTTGGGACCCCAAAAAGCAAAAGAACGCACACAGACTGTGAGCGCTGGAGCAGGGCACATAGCGCAGGCTCAGAGAGAAACACGAAAAGATAAATAAGATACAGAGGGGAGAGAAAGAAAACTTATAATTTTTAAATTTGCCTTTTTAAGGGCCTCAGTGAGATCTAATTATCTGTATTCCTATGTAGAGAAATGTTATGTATAATTCTCTGTAGTGAACTCTATTCACTATTATAGTA
>NC_058130.1:453017641-453036281 GCF_016433145.1 Gracilinanus agilis | reverse complement strand
GATGGATAGATAGATAGATAGATAGATAGATAGATAGATAGATAGATAGATAGATAGATAGATAGATAGATATACAAAGAGATAGAGAGAGAGACTATATCAACCAAAAAGGAGAAGTCAGTAGAATGATGATTGGAGTCAAAGGACAAATGATTAACATGTCCTTTTTCTGAAAGTATTGTACTGATTTGATTAATGACCTCGGAGTTTGATAATTTTATGGGGAGGCTAACATATGGCAGTATAACATGGAAATAGTCAGAAAGCTGTGTCATGGTTTTGGGTCTAGGAACAATCAGAGCCTGTGGCCACAAGTGAAGGAACATGAGTTTGAACCTTTAATGAATGATGGAATAAACATATTTTATGTTATTATATTGAATTTTTGCCATCTTTGTGAAGTCTCATGAAAGGAACAAACATTTGGTACACATTTTCATTTGCCACTGGTGAATTGCCTTCTAACAAGTGATTTGAATCAAATTTTCTGATGGAACATTTTTCAAAACATAACTAGCTCTTTGTATGAGAGACTTCTTGATATAGATAACTACTGGTCACTTCTAAGTAGATTTTCTCAAAGGCATATTTTTTTAGAGAACACACATTTAAATAGTCAATTAATGCTGATTTCTCTCTCTCTTTCTTTTATTTATTACAGGAGTTATAAGGACTGCCCTGCATAACATGGACAGGGAAGCCAGAGAGCACTACTCTGTGGTCATTCAAGCCAAAGATATGGCTGGGCAAGTTGGAGGCCTTTCAGGGTCCACTACTGTCAATATTACACTCTCAGATGTCAATGACAACCCACCTAGATTTCCACAGAGTATGTAAAAACTACATGTGATTTTTGTTAAGGATCAATGTTCTTGCTGTTGATATTTTTCTTTTCTGGGGTTTTTTAAGGGAAAATTAACTTAAGTAATACATGAAAATTTCTAAATTGTCACTTGAATATTTCTAGGAAATGGGGTCATTAGGTGGGAAGGATGATTTTCCTGTAGCTTACAGGATTAGCAGTAGACCTTAAATAAAAAAAATAATAAAACAACAATGATAAAATCAGGCTCCCTCCTTTTCCCCATGGATGATTATAAATATATTCAAGAATGGAAAATGTCATCAGCTTTAGAACACCAGAATAAATGAACTGGTATTTAATGGGTTGTTTTGCTAGTAACATCTAACTCTATTGCCCCATTTGGGTTTTTCTTGCCAAAGATACTGGGATGGTTTGCTATTGTCTTTTCCAGCTCATTTTATAAATGAGGAAATCGAGGGTAATGAGGTTAAGTGCCTTGCCCAGGGTCACACAGCTAGTAAATGACAGAGACTGGATTTGAACTCAGGTTTCTTACTTCTGGGTTGGTATCCTATCTACTATGCCACCAAACTGCCCTGGTATAGTGTATACAAGATTAAGAAATTACTATTACTGATGAATATTCTTTAAGGTAGCCATACAGATATCATAGAATATGTATGAAACAATATTTAAAGATAGGTAGATAAAATAAAAAGAGAAAGATTAGTTTGGAAAATTAATAAATGAGTAGAAGTGCCTGTCTAAGATAAATAGACATATATCTAGCATTGAGCTTGAATTTGATTTGTCCCTGTGTACTTATATGTGTTTGAGTGTTGGGGAGTAGACTTAAGATAGTAAAATCTTCTCTGCCCTCAACATTCATGTAATTTGGGAGTATTTTCACTGATTTCAACAAAATCTCTCTTCTAGTAAATAGTGAGAATGAAAAGAATAGTCTTAGTAAGGCATGAAAACTCGACTAAGAATCACAATTAATAAAATTCTAAGCATGAGAAGGAAAAAAAGCTGAAATTATTCCCACACAACAATCATTCCTTACAAGAGCATAGAAAATTGGCGACTTATACAGGTATATATAACGCTTTGCTGACACTATGGTAAGATCTTCCTAGCAGTATTGCATAACATTCTTGCTTATGCTGGTATGCATCCTGGGCAACATTTCAGGGTTATTTTAGAACCTAAAAAATTATAATTCCTTTCTACTGAGAATGAAAGATTTTTCTGTTTGTTTTCTCAACTTTATTTCTGCCTATTCTTACAGAGGTTTTCAGTTTGGGTCTGTGTTTGTGTGAGTGATGGGGTAAAGGTTGAAGTTGTAGGAAGAAAGGGAAGATGAATGAAAAGCTATTAGGAGAGGATATCAGAAACTGTGTTTTAATCAAATCATATTAGGTTTTTGTTATATGGAGTTGTTATGTACAGGAGATATTAAGTGATGAGTTTTATATACCCATTAAAATAATTATTTGGCTTTTATAGAGAAAACTTTAATTATCATGAGGAGGATAAGGAACTGTAGTCCTTATTTATGTAGGTTGAGCAATGAAAGTTTTATTGCAAGAACCTTTCAAGGAATGGTGAGAAAACACTAACTCTATCTGACATGGAGACACAACCCAAGTACATCGTTAAGTGAGTTCATTATATCCAATAAGATCTATTTTTCCTCTAATAGTTACAAAAAAACTTTCTGGATTTAATGATTGACAAGTGTGAACTCTGTCAGAAATTCTAAGCAGAAGCTGAAAATGAAGGGAGCTGTCTTCCAAGCTGTAAAGTCTGACTTGTTTAGAAAATGATCTACACTCAGATTGTACTCTACACTATGTTGACATCAGGATGATTCAATGTCAACATAAAGAATTAGCTTATAGTAAAGTAATCTCTAATCTATTCTAAGATATAATAATTTAGCACATAAAGGGGGAGATATATTAAAGTATTTTGAACAAATATTTAGGAAGACTGGACAATATGGAATTCATAAATTTGCATAAAATATGCATATAAAAAGATCATATCTATCAATTTAACAAACAGAGCCAATATATTTATTTTTCTATAAACAGAAATTATACAACTAGATATTAAAATACAGCTAGATATGAAAGAAAGGAGGGAAATAAGGGATGTGGTTGGCAATTGGCATGGGAGACAGATGAAAGGAGAATGTTCTGAATTCTTTACTTTATTTCCTCTATGAAATTTTCTCTAGTGGAACACTGTGTCTTTTTCACAACATAATGAACATGGTAATGTGAGTTGTATGTCTCTATTATATTACCCATCATAGGGATGGGGGAATGGGAGAGGGAGGGAGAGAACATGGATTGCAAAATGTCAGAAAATGCTTTTTTTAAATTATATCATGTAATTAAGGAAAAAAATTAAAAGAAAGAAGTAAAGCCGAAAAGAGAGAATTCAAAGTGTGTGTGTGGTGTGTGTGTGTGTGTGTGTGTGTGTGTGTGTGTGTGTGTGTGTGTAAGAGAGGGGGAGAGAAAGGCAGAGAGAGAGAGAGAGAGAGAGAGAGAGAGAGAGAGAGAGAGAGAGAGAGAGAGAGAGAGAGAGAAAGTAAATACTGAATCGGTTTGTTGAATGAATTACATAATGGGTATTATACACAAATTTATGTATTCCATGGAGTGTAAGAACTCAAGTTTGCTGTCTAAATCATATTCTCCAAACAGCTTAACATGTTTCCCACAGTGTATACAACTATCTGCTGAGCTATTATGTTTTAGAAAAGATTAAATGCCCTACTGTAAGCTACTTCTCTCATGCTATCTTTGAGTCATTGACAGTGTATTTAGTGCAAAGCTGAATATGTCTAGATAATTCACTAATCAAACATATTTAATGGTTGATATAATAGATATATAGATTTATAACTTATCGATGCCCATCCTGTGCTAGATTTGTGGGATATAGTGATACAAAGAGACACTCCTTATTTCTAAAGATCTATTTTAAAAAACATAATTAAATATATAGGACAATAATTGTACATTCACAATATAAATTATTAGAATGGTGATAATACTACTTGTAGTAGGTGTTGTTGTTTGTGAGAGGAAGGAATTTTGAATCTGAGATTTCATTAGTATAAGGAGCTCTTGGTGAGGGAACTTTCTCTGCCAGTGGAAATTTATAACTTCTCTGAAACCTTAGCTTTAGAGTACTGCTTGGAGGTTCTGAAAGGTTAAGTAATTTATTTGACCAACAGACTTGAACCCAGGTTTTCCTAACCTTGAGGCTTTTTATCCATTACCTCCACACTATTCCAGCCTGCCCCTCTGGAAGTTGGGCAGGTAGATGTATATAACTGTATATAATTTAATTTTTAAAATCATGTTTCTGCCAATATGTTAAAGAAAAACAAGAAAAATGCAAAAGCATGAATTTCAATATCTATGAAATAATTTTCTGAACTTCTTTTGGAATGAATGAAGATCCCAGGCATAATGCTACATGATGATAATCCCTGCTATTGAAGAAGGATAAAAGGGGGCAGCTGGGTAGCTCAGTGGATTGAGAGTCAGGCCTAGAGACAGGAGGTCCTAGGTTCAAATCTGGCCTCAGACACTTCCCAGCTTTGTGACCCTGGGCAAGTCACTTGACCCCCGTTACCCACCCTTACCACTCTTCCACCAAGCAGCCAATACATAGAAGTTAAGAGTTTAAAAAAAAAATTTAAAAAATTTAAAAAAATGAAGAAGGATAAAACTCATGAATTCCTTGAGCTCAGGGTTCTTAACTGCAACAGATTGAACCAACTGGATGTCCATATTAAATTCCACATTAATATGGGGATTTCTCTAGATGTGAGGGATAACCAAATTGTTGTCTAAAGGGGGAGTTAAACTGGATTGAGTCAGAAATAGAGCAGAACAAAGCAACCATGCCAATCAGTGGTAGGACTGGTTGGGGGAGTGGTAACTTATATTTACATTATGGGCAAGACAGAGAGACTTAGTCTCCACAAAAATAAAAGATTTTTTAAAAATGAAGAAATAGGAGGAAATTGGCATATTTTTAAGTGGTGATTAAACTCAAGTAATGGTTTCTTCCAGTTTATTAATGAGAGGAATGGAGCCAAGTGATGGAGATAAAAAAGATATTTTATAATGAGATCAAAGGAGGAGAAGGTTTATCTCCTTCTGTGATGATCTATTAATACGTGTGTAATACTTGAGTTTTCATTTCAAATTAGAAAGAAACAAAATGTCACTAAGTATTTTCCCAGTCTACAAAGGTCACGCATGAAAAACACCAGTTCTTCATTATACTAGAATCAGGAGGGAAACTATATTCTGTAACTTAATCCTTTTAAACACCAAAACTCAAACAACAACAATAAATTGTTTTAGAATATTTTGGTTGGAAGTCTTTCTAAAATGGATTGCATACTAAGTAACCAATTTAAGGGCATTATTAGGAGCAGGACTGAACATTTTATTAATTATTCAGAATAATTATTATGATATATTTCTTGTTTTTTTGTGATAACACAGTGTTTTCTCCTCAGTTATTTGAGTGGAGGAACATTTAACCCTAACATATAAGGACTACTAATAGCTATGGCAGTTGTTTTTTTAATTTTTTCAGTTACCATGCATATATTTCTTCTTCTCTCATTGTCAGTTTGCCATTTAGAAAGCAGTCTAAAGTATGTGTTAATACTTCCTCTTTTCTCATTTCTCTAATCTTCATTCCAGTCTTTTAATTCAAATGAAAACTACTTTTTCTGTTACCAATGCCCTTTTCATTCTCAAATGTAAAAAACTTTCTCAATCTGCACCCTCATCAAATGAAATACTAATTGTCAGTTGCTTAGCAAAGTGGCCTTGTACATATAAATACTCTATAAATGTTAATTATCATCAACATGATCATTGTTGTTATTGTCACTCTCGACTTCACTGTCAAGATAGTTAGTTTTTGACATTGCTTATCATATTTTCCTTCTGTGTATTTTCTCCATATATTTTTTGTGACACTTCTCTTCACTTTTTCTTCTAACTATTCTCATTTTTTTTGCTGCATTTTAATTTAGTGTGTTTTTCACTCACTCTGGTTGTGCCCCAAAGTCTTTCCTGGGCTCCTTTCACTTTTTCTTTTATAATATTTCACTGGGTGATTTCATCAGTTCCCCTAGGTTTGGTTATGATCTCTATGCTGATGATTTCACAATGTCCACATCTAGCCCTAATATCTCTCCTGACTTCTTGTCTTGGTTCATCAACTGCATTTTGCAGTTTGCAAACTGTATCCTTCACTTAGCCTCCCAAGTGACTTTCCTGAAGCATAGGTCTGACTATGGCACCCTCCAACTAGGTAAAGCTCAGTGGTCCTCTTTTACTCCCAAGGTCAAATATAAGATGTCTTATTGGTATAGAAATGCTTCACCACGTGTCCTGTTTCTACATTTCCAGTTTTCTTATATTTTTACTCCTTTCCACATACTCTACAACTAGCTAATTGCTATTCTTCAAACACTGTACTATATCTACTGAGTCCATAACTTTTCACTGCCATCTTCCAGACCTGAGATGCTCTCTCTTCATCTCTGGCTCCTGCCTTTGCTGACCTCTTTCAAGATTCAGCTAAAAGTCTTTCTCTTGCAAAAGAGAGTCTGGTCTGTCACCATACTGACCACTAATGCCTTCTCTCTGAATACAGCTTCCTTTACACTGAATATAGTTAGTATATATGAGCTTATTTGCATATTGTCACCCCCATTTTAATGTAAGCTTCTGAAAGTCAAGGGTTATGTGTTTTTGCCTTTCTTTTGGATCTCACTATTTAACTGAGTACTTGGCACATAGTAAGAATTTAATAAAGGCTTGTTGGCTGAGAAACTGGCAGCTGCCATTTCTTGATCCTTTTTATATCCATTTTTCCAGCAGTCCTTTCCATACTTTTATTTGCTGCTTTTATCCTTCTATCATCTGGGAAATCAGATGACGAGACTGTAAGTTTAACTTCTAAAGTAAGAGAAACTAAGTGCTGGATAAAAGCCTCAAAGTTTCTCCCCTAATTAAAATTCAGGCATGAATTTTATGATTTTTCCTTTGACTTTTAGGGGGGTGATTTTATTGATTTTGAAGTATGATCCTCTATTTCAAGTAGTCAAGGTTTTCTCTGTGTAAGTGAAGATTTATTATATAAATAGAGAATGATTTATCTTACATAGTTACTAAATGAATGCTTACTGAAATGAACTCTACAGCCTTGTACCTATTTGTATGTCTTCATTAAGCATCCTAACATTTCTTTAAGAGTGTTTTGTCAAGTGGTCTAGCACAGTATCTTGAGTATTGCTTTCAAGGTGATTATGACTTAGCTGAGAAAATAAGGCTAGCTAATGGAGAATAAATTAGTGAATATGAAAAGAGAGCCTAGGAAAACCCCAAGAATCTGGCACCACTTAGAACTAGGAAGTCAGCCAAAGACTCATAGTCTCACTTATGTCTAACATTGAGAAATTTCAACAGGTCTCTAATAGTGGCAAAAATCCTAAAGTCTAGGCAGTGTTCCCATAAAACCATGTAAGCAATTTAGTTACAAGGATTAAATGATTCTTGGTGCTGTGGGGATGTTTTTAATGCTCCTAAAAGGAAGCAAGCTAAAATTATGAAGTCAAAAATGGTATAATTTGGTTGAGGTCAAGAAAAAATAACATTGGTGAAAAAGCTTCTACCTTTGATTAATTAATTAATTTTAGAAGTTATCCCCTGGAGATTATTTAGCATCATATTTTATATTCATTTCTCTTACTTATTTTTATGCCTTTCTCTCTATTCACTGAGGTACTACCTAACTTCATGTTCTTCTCACCTCTTTCCTGAACTAATACAATAGGCACTGGTCATCCTATCTTTCTTCAATCTCTTCCTTCTCCAATTTACCCCTATACGCAGCTTCTAATTCAATATTTCAAAATCACATATCTGAACAAACCACATCAATAGAAAATTCTATGGCATTTCTGGGATGAAATACAAAGTTCTCTAGTATTCAACTCTTGTTTTTCAGTCTGTTTTCAGACTGACTTCATATAATATTCTTCTAACATAAAGTTTCAAACAAACCGGTGTACTTATTATTACTTATTATTCTTCAGATAGTACATTCAGTCTCTAGCTGCTATGGCTTCACATACACGATCGCCTTAATATCCTTTATTCTATCTTATGAAGTACATATATTTCTAAAGACTCCATGCCCTTCATGACATCTTATCTGAATGATCTCTCCACAACTCATTCTGAAGTTTATGGTATTCTATCCATTGAGCAGAATTTCCAGACAAGTGCTGAGTGCTTTCTGCCTTTCAAACTTACTTCATATTTATTTTTTATTTACTTGGTTGTATATGTGATATCTCTCCTGCCTCAAAATAATATAAACAAATATATATGTATATATATATAAACATATAATATATATTATACATAATAAATATATAAAATATAAACACTTGAGAGTGTTGACTACTTTCTATTTTTCTTTTTACATCCAAAGCCTAAAAGTGTTTGGGATGTAGTAGGTACTTCATAAAAAGTTATTGAATGATCAAGGTAAAGAATGAGAGAAGAAGAAGGCTATTATGGACTGGAACTCTAGGCAAGGGTTTTTTAAAGGGGAATATCAGTTGAAAGGATATAATCTTTATTAATAATCCTGAAGCTTTGACATATATATATATATATATATATATATGTATATATATATATAAATAGGGGAAAGAAATAAATTAATGATAAATATTATTTCTATGACTAGTGAGGAATTCCACTCTGACCATCAGGAAAGAGTGGAAGAACAAAGCTTTTTCCACTATTCAATAGAGAAGAATTCAAAGTAGAACATTGCTCCTTTGCCTAAGAATATGAAGATAAAAAAGTGGAGCCTTTTCTCCCTATTATAGATAATGCTAAGTCTTAGGAAATGAAAGAGAATAGTAAATCTTAAAAGGCAAGATTCTTCCTAAGACCTAAGAACATCATAGAATCATCTAATTGCAGGCCACATAGTTCATTCCATTATCACCATCAACAATGCCACTAATTCAAGGCAATAATGTTGCACATTTCATAGTGTGCTAGACTTGGAGTCAGAAAGGCCTATGTTTGAAACCTGCCTCAAGCATTTCCAAGATGTGGGACTGGGGAAATCACTTAACCTCTCTGAACCTCAGTTTAACTCATCTCCAAAATGGGGATAACAACAGCATCTGCTTCCCAGAGTTGTTAAAAGGATTTAATCAGGTAACATGTAAACTTCTATTCAAATGCTAGCTACTATTATCTATTATTACTATTCTAAATTAGGAAACTGAGTTTCAAAATGTTAATTGCTTATCTGCCCACATATTTTTGAAAGTTCCTTCTTTATAGGTTCTAGTTCTTCTTCATTCCATTTTTTTCTTCAAAGGGTTATACTATAACTTTTGCATTCCAGGCTTTATCTGATATAAATATCTCTCCAAAGACTGGTATATTTTGAAAAGATAGGTTTTTGGCCTGTTCACAGCAGGCAACTATTTTGTCATTCATCCTTCATTTATGAAGAACAATATGATGTTATGTCTTGCATGTGAAATGGATTTAAGTGAGGCAGAATAGCACAAAATCATCAGCATCATTATTTATTCCAGATTCCTTGAAGTCCAGTGGCAAGACAAAGCCAAGATAGCTGGAGATGACTCAAGACACAATGGATGATCTTGGCATATTTTCTATTGTCTGACCAAGCTCTTAGACCTCCAAAATACCTGCTTCAGCCATTTTTATGGCCACTAGAATAAATTGTTCTTGTCCACCCACTCTTATTGGGGGAGTCTTCATACATTTAGGATAGACATACCCCTACACCACAGTCTAGTCAGTCTGGTTAATTAGAGCCTGCTTTTATACTGCCTAGCACCAAGTGACAGAATAGAAAGTCATTATGCCAAATCATTCCAAAAAACTGCAAGGAAACCAAAATAATATTGTTATCAAGTATGGCCAAACAGCTAATCTTCTAAAAGTATGACCATGCAATATAAAATGTTCCTACTTTAAACTTCAGTTTACTCTATGTAGCTAACTTGGAACACTTCTAGGGAAGCATCCCTTATTTTTCTGTATCCATCAACATAGAATTATTTTGCATCTATTTTCAATACTCTCTGGGATTCTTTTTGCAGAAATTCTGATGATTGTGGGGCAGCAACATTGGGGAGCAGCAACAATTTGACAGAATAATAGGGAAAAGTAAAGCCTAGATATTCCAAAATGATCATTCACAAAAGTCTAGAAAATGAATGAGATAAAATACTGGTAAAGAAATCCAAAGGGCAAAATCACAGTAAATCATTTTTATGGGCCAGTTTGACATAAGGAGACAGAGAGGTCAGTGAACCCTAAGAGTCCATAGACATAGCTGTGGACAAGTCATATGGACCATTCCATGACAGGGAAATACCGTTCAACAGGCCAAGAAAAGGAACCAGACCAATATAGAGAGACTCCACCTTGTGTGGTCTGCAGAAATAGATAGCACTTGTCAATCCTGTCACCTGTCACAAAGTTCTGGGCTACACATTCAAACAGACTGAAAAAGGTACCTATGGGAGTGGGGAATGCATTCTGAATATTAGGCATGATCAAGTAGAAGCTATCAACACCACGAAACCACAAGAAATATTGAAACAAAGTCAAAAGACTGAAAATAATTGAAGAAAATGTAAAGTAGAAACTTTAGACAAAACTAAAAAAATGCCTTGCAAAAGAGATTGAAGAAGAAAAATAATTGACTCATTTCAATATATTAACTTTATGACTAAATCCTACAAATCATATTTTAGGAATCATAAGAGGTAATTGCACAGATCTCTTAGAATCAGGGGGAAATACGAAGAACCTTCTGAAAGAAAGCTTGAAAATTCCCAGGAATATTTTACCCCAAAACTGGAGCTTAAAAGAATGAATATTAGAAGCAGACAGAAGAAAAGAATCCAAGTGAAAAAGACACATAGTAAGATTCAAAAGATTTAGCAGCCAGAACTACAAAGCGGTTAGAAATTTGGCATACGAAATTTCAAATGACTTTGTATATAACCTTACAATCAAGAATAAATTACTCAGAAAAAAATGAGTATACACCTTCATATCCTTATCTGCTTCTTAAAAAATGAAAGGGTAAGAAATAGAGAAAGAAAAATATTAGGTAATATGGTGGAGGGAAATAGGCAATTATCAACATAAATAGGAATGAGATAAATTCATCCCTAAAATCGGAAAGGATAGTAGATTGATTAGAAAGTAGAATCCAACAATTTATCATCTATATGAAAAATACTTGAAAAAGAAAGATGTACAAAGATTTCAAATAAGGAGTTGGAGTAAAATCTATTATGCTTCAGCTAAAATAAAAAGGCAGGATGAGTAATCATTATCTCAGACAGAAGAAGAACAAAATAAGCTTAACTGAAAGAGATAAATAGTATAACTGTATTTTGCTTGAAGGGGCCACAGAAAATGAAGTAATACCAGTATTGAATTATATGCATCAATGCCATAGCACCTAAACATATTTAAAGGAAAAAGCTAACTGAGCTATCAGGAGAAACTGACAGAAAAATATGTTAGAGAGGCACTTGAATTTACCATCCAGACCTGGGTAAGTCTAACCAAAACATAAACAAAAGAGAAATGAAGAACTTGAATAGAATTTTAGGAAGGGCAGACGTGATAGACCTCTGGAAATTATTAAATGTAAATAGAAAGGATTATGCATATCCTTCTGCAACTTATGGCACCTTAACAAGAACAAAATTACCCATGTATGAGAGCAAAACATGAAGAAAAGAAGAAATGTTTAATACATCTTTTACAGACAACAATGCAATAAAATTAGTCAATAAAGGTATCTCAAGGACCCTTAAGGGCTAGGCAATTGGAGTTAAGTGACCTTTGATAATAATGGAATTTTTTTTCATGTTTGTCCTTATAACCTCAGCAATGTTCAAAGGACTTTTTACATAACAGCTATAGTAGTCATTGAATATTTATTAAACTGAACTGAATAAATTTTAGATAATACTGAAACATTTACTTTTACATCAACATTGCAAAATTGCTATTAGTCATCTTTGGACATGAGGAACAAAATATCTACAAAACCTAGAGTCAAGCAATGAAATTTTACTACACTAAAGGAAAAAGTCATATCCAGTTAATTGGCTTACTTAACTAGCTGAATTGCTATGCTATCTGAATAATATGTAAATAGACAGAAAACAGATGGGAAGCCCTATTTAACTTCCTTTGGTTGTGTGCGTGTATGTGTTTTTATTGGTAATATTCTCCCTATATATCATTGGCCTTTTATTGACCTGAAAAATTCCTTTGAGAAAATTTTAGCAGCAGTAGAAATGCTGATTAGAATGCATCGTGAAAACATCTAAGATTCAGTTTTTCCCCAGGAAATTAATTTTGTATTAAAATAATATCAATACAGAAGAGATGATTATGTGTACAACAAATTCAGTGCTCTTATATACTCTTACCTTTTAACATGTGTGAACAACAGAGTTTACCAATGCATGGAATTTTTTCCTTATGACAATAATTCTCCTTGAAAGTAAAATATTTCTTACAATAAAGGAATAATAAGTATAAATCATAAAGACCTAAATATCTCTTTTTTTGAATTTTAAATTTTTCCCATGGTTGTTGTCTCCCTCTTCTCCTTCCTCTCTGCTCCCTGAGTATCTCTTTAGAAACATGCATTTTGGTATATTCTCCAAGTTGTCATAAGCTGTATAAATGGAGATTTTGAACCCTGGACTTCATCCCCCTTAGTATTTCCCAAAATTCCCTTTAATCTCTCCTGCGCCTCCATGTTTGCATGGCCACATTGTTGTTTTATAAGTTCTGTAGTTCCTCTTTCTTCCTCTTTTGCTCTTGGAGCAGGCTGGTTAGTAACTTTTAATTAGTTTTTAGTTAATTATTAATAAAGTTTTATAAAAATATAATATTTAGTTATTGAATATTAATTTTTAAATCCATAAAGCTCTGTGGATAATATAATTGAAAATTTTAAATGACATGGTTTATATTTTTATTATAAGATAAAGAATCTATATTCTTGGATAATCATTTAATTCTTAGAAAACTCTCTATTTTTACAAATCCATTCATTTTCCCCAGAATTAGTATTCCCAATTTTCTTTATAAAAGATCATATTTCCCCTACACAGCTACCATATTTTTGTCTTTATATTCCCAAGGATAAGTATAGTATCTTTTTACATTGTAGCTATTTTAAAAATATTTTAAAAATTGAATTGTACTGAATTGAAAATATTGCATCCTTGTATTAGTTGAATTATCTTTCATAGGAAGATGAATAATAAAGAAATATATTGTATAAGTTTATCTATACGTTAAATACAATGCCCAACTTTAAAGAGGTTTGAAGATCCACATAGGCAACACATGTTAACCATTTTGTTAATCATAAACTGCTAAATAAATGCCATCCATCACTAACAACCCGACAAGGGGACGAAATATACCTTGAAGCCAGGAAGGTCTGTATGCAAGTCCTGCCTCTGTTTAATCATGAACAAGTCAGTTTTTCATTGGGATCAGAGATTTAGAACAAAAGGAAAAAAAACCTTACTTTTATATTATATTATATCATTAATATAGATGAATCATCATATATAATTGAGCTCAAATAGATGGGTATTAAGTAGTTACAGTATATTTTATTATAATCTGTGCCCTATTGGACATGCAACAATCTGTTTCCTAAATGAAGATTATGGGTATTGAATTGTTATTAGAGCTTTCTTCACCTCTAAAGCACTATTACTATCTCAATGTTAAACATATTTAAAACCACTGGTGTAACTCTTCTATAGGTTCAATGAAAGACATTACCTAGAACACATCCCCATATCTTTCACTGTTATTTTTCCATGAGATATTTCAGCTTTGTACTAACTCACTTGTTAATGTTCTCAGTGATGTTTTTCTTCGGGATCCTACAAAGTTTGTTGTGTTCATGGATCATTGTCATGTTACTATCTGCTTTCATTCATCTAATCTGTTGTCTCCATTACTAAGATTCTTTAACTAGAACATTCATCTTGCTGGATATTTTCTCTGATTCTTCAACTTTTTTGGTGTTTTGTCATTTTCAGTCTTCATAGTCTTTCTTTCTAGATGCTGTCTAATTATTTCTACTCCACTTTTTCCTCCCCCTCAATGTTTTTCTTTTACCTATTCTCTTTCTCCTCACCTTTTAGCTCAAAGCAGGTGCTCATCTCTCTCTTTTTTCACTTCCAATGTTTTTTCTCAACATGACAATTCTATTTTTATTCAATTATTTCTATTTTATAAAATATTTAGGTGTCATTAAAATAGTCATAATCATACAGTACAATTAGTTCTCAAGGAAAATTCAGGGTTGTTTTGGTGCACAAAATGATTGCTACCATTATTTTTAACTTGATTTTTTTAATGCCTTGGCCCATATTTAAATTTTCCAGTTCTTTGTAGAGTATATTGACTTTGGAGTTAGAAACACTTTGGCTCAAGTATTAATTGTGACAAATAGTGACTAAGTTCCTCAGTAAGTCAAAAAACTTTCACTGGTCAGAGCAGAGTTGTCAAATTTGTCACCTGAAATACTACTGACAAGACTGAACTAGACTAGAATATAATTGGTAAATATTTTTAAAATAAGCATATAATAAATCAGAGATAATATAAATATTCATTTCTAAAAAAATATGTAATAAGAGGGATTTTGTGTACAGTTTAGTGGCCTTCATTTCCATTTAAGTTTGGTATCTCTGGCCCAGCGCATTTGTAATGGTTCTCATCTAGGAAATTACATTCATTGATAGAATTATAGTTGCTGATTTTTACCCAATCACTTCATCCACCAAAAAGAAAGGGTTTCTAAGTAGAAAACCTATTTTTATTCATCAGGTTTAAAATGTAGAAATCTTAATTACAATACATTTGTAAATGGAAACCTAATTAACTACAAATGTCATATACACTGATATATGAAAACTTTCTCTCATTAATAAAACTTATAGTTTCCTATAAAAATAAAATTCAGTGTAAGGGCCCAATAAATAATACCTCCAACCTATAATTTGTAGAACTATAAGGAATTTGTAAAATTTTGGAATTAGAATAACCATAGGAGATAAGAAAACAAATGAGAAAAGTTATGTTGAATGGTTAAGAGATAAATAAAAGGAAGCCAAGCCTTGTGGTTACCCTATACCAGTGATGGCAAACCTTTTGGAGATGGAGTGCCTGGTCCCTTCAATTACCTCATCCACAGACTGGGCACTGTGCCCATCCCAAGACCTTGTGCCATGCCTCATTCTCCCACCAAATTCTGGGTATACCCTGCCCCCCTTATCTCACACAGGCGCAGGAAGACAAGGTGGAGAAGTGGAAGGGAGTAGCTCCCCGCATGTCCCCCTTCCTTTCTAGTAACAAACCCTGGGGGCATAGGGAGGGGAACCACAGGCCCACAGAGAGCACTCTATGTGCCATCTTTTTTTTTTTTATTTTTCCTACAGACATATTTAACCTCACATATGCATTTAACCTCCCATATGCATCCTTAAACCTCTATACAAACCATTTCATTTTCTGTAAAACTTTACTATATCATTTTATCCTCATAACAAAGATCAAAATATCTTTTTTATAAATATAAGTTCTCTGAAAATAATATTTATCTACTACTTATTTGTTGAATGGATTTACATGTAATTTTATCATTAACAATGCCTTCCTTATCTTCATTATTTGTAGTTTATATTTCTCTTATTTTGTATATTCCCAGTGAAGGCCATATTTTTATGCTGTTTACTTTTTGCTTAGTTATCTTTTATGAATGATATATTAGTTGGAAAACCAAAGGTAGACTGAATTTACCTTTTGCCTGGTTTGCCCTTGGTGTAGATAGAGGGAGTCTGTGTGAAGAGAAGGGAGCAGGAGAGAAACCAAGAAGAAATCATTTAAGTTCCTTCACCATTTACAGGGCTTCTGACAAATAATGAGACAGATTTTGCCCAAAAGACTATTAATCCAATTATTACATCAATGAACAATATAGCTATTTTTTGCCCTTTACAAAGAAGATAATGAGAATTTATTATTTTTACATGAATTATGACTACAATAACTTTCTAAACATGGAAATCAGGCTTACACAACTTTATATAAATTATTTTAGCATATTTGCATACAGGGTATGAAAACATTCAGGTATTAAAATATGATAATCACACTAATAATTTTGCCTTTTTGGTAAAATATTACTGACCTAACATTGAGTTTTATTTCTTACTATTAAAGTTGATTTCTTCTCCCCAGAGCACTACCAGCTGTATGTTCCTGAATCAGCTCAAGTTGGTTCAGCTGTAGGAAAAATCAAGGCAAATGATGCTGATACTGGTTCAAATGCTGACATGAAATACACAATCATCAATGGCGATGGCATTGGTGTGTTCTCCATATCAACTGACAAAGAGACAAGAGAAGGCATTCTTTCTTTGAAAAAGGTAAGAAAAAATTTAATCAGCTTTTAATTTTTATATTAATCAAACAAAGCAGAAGTGGCCATTAATCCCCAAACTACATATTTGACCTTAAAAATACCTTTATCTTTATAATAGAATATCTCAAAATCCACTTTTAATACACCAGGAAAATGTGATCTAGAAACAGCTAGAAATCTATTCATTTTCTTTCCCTTAACTCCATTTCCTAACCAATCTCTGAAATGTGTTCTCTTCTGAGAATTAATACAAGGTTCATTCTTTCTCAGACCTTCTATCAAGTATTACAGGTGGTTAAGCTTTTAGGATTTTAGTAGCCCTTCTCAATATGTGGTAAGCAGAAAGACTTAAGATGCCAACTAATCCCTAATGAAGTGGCCATGCTGGCAATAGCTGGACTTTTTGATGAAAGTACATTAGAAAATTAAATAAAATGCAGGGGTTGCTTTAAGTGAATATGAATGCAAAAATTTCTATAGCTAATCACCCAACAAATAATATTTCAATGTTAGGAAAGTTGATAGACAAGTTAGCTTCAAAACAATTTCCATTTAAACACTGAATCCTCTGAAGTGGTCACAATATTTGAATTTGCACTGCATATTTTCATTGAACTGGAACTAATTACCATATTTTATATATAATCATAATTTCAAATTTGAAAATGTGCAACCACTTCAAGTTTTTCAATATTCACACTAATCGGGACCAAGTTGAATTCACTGTAGTATTCATCCCAAATATAGGAATGATAATTTACATAAAAATAAATATTGGGAAAGAATTTCTGGCATCAAGCTTATTTCTTAAATATGTTTTTAGAAAGAGGCTATTTTTATAATTGTGGAAAATAAGTCAGCTCTTCTATATTTACAGAATGGTTGTCATTTCCCAGAGATGTTTGATTCCTTTCATAAATGAATACCTGACACTATCAGAAGCTCTTTTGCTGATTCCTCATCCAGATTATTCCCTCTATTAGTGTGGGTCTTTTTTTTCTTTTTTCTCTATAATATTTTGCTCAGTGATCTTATCAGTTAGCATAGATTTAATGAGCATCTCTTTGTTAATGATTATCAGATCTTGCCCTATTCTCCCTACTTTATCTCCAATCTATCATGTTTATCTTTCAGATATCTCAAACTAGATATTCAATAAATATCTTAAATTCAATATTTCCAAAATAGAATTCATTCTCTTTCCCCTTGAAACCTCTCTACTCCTCAAATTTCCCTTTATCCAAAGAGGGCAGCACCATTTTTCTAGTTTTTCAGTTAATATCTGAAATGTCATTCTTGATTTTCCATGGTCTCTTACTCCTGCCATATGCAGTCTGATTCAAAGGTCTGTTTATTTCACCTTTGCAATATCTTTCAAATATGCCCCCTTCTTTTTTCTGACATTACCGCCACATCCACCCTAAGTGTACATCCTCATCATCTCATGCCTGGATTATGATTATTGAAGTAGTCTTCTTTTTATTTTAGGTACTTTTTCAGGAGATGATCAGTGTTTTAATTTCTAATTTCCCTTCATGTTTGAGGAAATCAGGGCAGTTTCCATGATACTTTCCTGTTATATGGTATCCAGGCTCTTTTTAATGATAGCTTTCAAGTACTCTGCTGATTTATAGATTGCCCTTCTTACATCTATTTTCCAGGTCACTTGTTTTTCTAGTGAAGTATTTGTTTCTCTTCTTTTTGTTTTATTCTTTTGATTTTGTCTTCTTATTTCCTGATGCCTTATGGAATAATTAGCTTCCATGTGCTCAATTCAAATTTGCACATTACTTTTTTTCCTTGAGCTTTTGTGTTTCCTTTTCCAAATATCCCATTCTAATCTTTTTGGGGGTGAGGGAAGCAGAAGGTGGAAACTCTTAACTTCTGTCTTAGAATTAATACTATGTATTAGTTCTAAGGCCAAAGAGTAGTAAAGGCCTAAGCAATGAGGTTTACATTACTTGCCCAGGGCCAGAAGTATCTGAGGCCAGATTTGAAGCCAGGACAGTCCTCATCTCTAGGCCTATCTCTCAATTCATTGAACCATTTAGCTGCCCCCATCCCATTTTAGTCTTGTTTCTTTCTTTTTTCTTTTTTCTTCCTTCCTTCCTTTCCTTATTTCCTCCTTCCTTCCTTCCTTCCTTCCTTCCTTCCTTCCTTCCTTCCTTCCTTCCTTCCTTCCTTCCTTCCTTCCTTTCTTTCTTCTTCCCTCCC
>NC_058130.1:452924473-453017301 GCF_016433145.1 Gracilinanus agilis | reverse complement strand
TATTATTATTATTTACTATATTTATATAGCAATCAGTATTCAATGTGCTTTTATAACTTTAATAACTTTTTTTTGATAACTATTTTATTATGTATCTTCTATGTTCAGAACAGTATGATAGGTTAATTTGTGGTCTGAAAGTAGAGAAAGCACTTGGTTCCCAATCTCTGACTCTCCAAAAATTTGGATCCTTTTGCAGTTTTAGTCCCCTAATGTTCAGAATCTCTGATGACATCATTCAAGATTCTCAAGGATATGAAGCCCTTTGGTACAAGTTTTCTGGTACTTCTTTTGTTCCTGGAGCTCAACATCTCTTATTTTTTTAAAGTTCATTACCCATGCCTTTATGACTGGATCCTTAGGATCTAAATTGAATCAAACTAGCTTCTTAACTTCATCCCAAGGGTAAAGAGTATGAAGTATATTCAGAAGATTCCCTGAACATAGAACAATCAATATGTATTTTTATACATTTGGGTTTTTCTTTTCTCTTTTTCCCTATGCCAATAATTAAATTAATTACTCTTCCCATATTTCCTTTTTTCTGTCAAGGAAACTACTCTCCCACTAGTCACACATTCTTCATTTCTTTCCTGGAGTTTTGTAGTAGCTTATTAAATTAATTCCATACCTTTAATCTCTTCCCTCTACAATCCTTCCTACTCATTGCTACCAAAGTAATAGACCTGAAACACTGGTCTGAAAATGTGATTTTTCAAAATGAGTAATTTTTCAACATTGTCCAACTCTTCAGATCACCATTTGAGGTCTTCTTGGCAAAGATATTGAAGTGGTTTGCCATTTCCTTCTTCAGGTCATTTTAATGATGAGGAAACTGAGATAAAGAAAGTTGTTATTTTCCCACGTTCGCATAACTAATAAGTCTTTGAAGCCAGATTTGAACATAAGGATAGGAGTCTTCCTGACTCTGGGCCTGGCACTCTATTCAGGGTACTACCTAGTGAACATATATAAGTTTAACCTCTTGCTTAATAAGCTTAAATGGCTTCCCGTTTTGTCTAGGATCAAAGATAGGTACAGCTATTTGGTATTGAAAACTGTCAGCCTAGGCTTATTATAAATTGTTTTTTAAAAATCAAACTGTATTTTTAAAATTAGCAATGGCATTCCTTTTCTCCCTCACATCAACTTCCAGTGAGAAAAAGAAAAAAAAAAACCTCTTGTATGTCTCCAAATATGTATTTATATCTGCACATATAATATATATGTGTATATTTGTATATAATTTTAATGTACGTGTATATACATATATTATGTAAACAAAATTCATACCTTGGAAATGTGGAAAATAGAAATATTTCAATCTCTACACTGAATTTAAAACCTCTCCTTCCAGAGGTAGATTATGTGGTTAGTCATCAGTTCTCTGGAATAATTTTCATACATTGCATAGATAAGAATTATTCTCTTTAAAAGTTTTAATTATTATTTTTATAATATCTTTTCTATTGTATAAATTGTTTACAAATGAAAATGCCCACTTTACTTTGCATCATTTCATGCAAGTTTTATCAGGTATCTCTCAAAATATCCCTTTTATCATTTCTTATAATATATTAGTGTTCTATCAAATTCATATAATAGAACTTCTTCAGTTCTTCCTTAGTTTTTTCTTCTTTTCCACATAGAAAGAGCAGCTATAAATATTTAATCTAATACATACATATAAAATACATACAATATATTCCAAACATATAATTAAATGTGTGTATATGTTCTTTTCTTCTTTCATTTCCTTCTTTAGGTCATACACTTAATAATAGTATATCTGAGGAAGCATAGTTCCAAAATGTACTGATGAGCCTGTTTTCTCATTGCCTCTCCAGAATTTTCCAGTGCCAATTTAATGAGTATGAGATATAACCACAGATGTGTTTTAATTTGCCTTTTTTTCAAATCAGCTATTTAGAGCAACTTTTCCTCCATATATCTTTTGTTAACCTGAATTTCCTTCCTTCTTGGAAAACTTCCTGCTCATAACCTTTGACCATTTATCAATTACTCCTATTCATGCACTCTATTCCCCAACCAAAATGTATTCTTTTTTTCTGTTCTTCACATGTCATGACATTCTATCTCTTTTCTCTGTTATATAAGACAATGACTATTCTAAATTCCTAGGATATACTTTCTCTTCCCATCTTACTTTTTAGAATTCCTTTTTTATGTCATGACTCACAACAAGACCCACTTTCAGACAATAACTATCCTGATCTCCTCCCAACTTCTATTGAATTACCCCTCAAAAAATGTCTATGTGTATTTTGTAGGTATCTAGATGTGCATACATTCATTTCCCTTGTTAGAAAGGAAACTTCTTCAAGTTGTGTGCTATTTCACTCTCATCCTCAGAACCAAGCACAAAGATTGGCATTTATTTGACATTTGATAAATATTCATTGATTGATGGATGGTCAAATTTAGGAATAAGTCTAACAGAAAATTCAAGTGCAAATTTGAATCACAACTTTTTATGCACTATATTTTTATGGTTTCCTTCGGTGCTTTGAAAATCACTCAGAAAACTATTTTCCAGCAGTTGAGCTGAGAATATAGTCAATTTGAGGAAAGGATGTGTGATGAAGGAGAAAAAAAGGTGTTGACTCTTTTCTGCACTCCATGACTCTAAAAGAAGGACTCCTGTGATGTGTGCTTTTTAAGACAGTGCTTGTTGGTTTTAACAGTGTTGAGAAGAGAAGTAATGAGGATATTCCTACGGTCTTAGAAAGTAATGTTGTGATAATAAATGCTGGCTCTTGACCTAGAATTAAGTACATCAATTTTCAGTTAGAATCTGTTTAACCTATACATTTCTGATTTTCCTCTGAGATGAATAATAATTTCTATGAGTTTATGTTTTCCTTTAAAGTATTCCTTTGATGTTTTTATGACAGTTCAGTTTATGGCTATAAATCCTATACATCTTTTCCCCTCTTATTTCTTTAATTACAACATTTTCCCTGTTGTAAATGAACATGATTCAAAAACTATACTTTGCTTCAGAGAATTTAACCTTCCCATGATACTGATTTAGGAGACTGGAAGAGAATGAGACAGTCTTTTAAAATCCTATTCAGTGTTTAATCTCTGTTGTAGCTCACCTTGGCCAGCAAAGCAGAACAGCTAATCTCCCTGAAGATCAGAATCATTGCTGTTCTATAAATCTGCTAGCAAGAATTCTTTAACTAACTGTTCATATCATTCCTTCATCAGAAAACTGTCAAGTTTCAACTCACTAATCCCTAGCATGGAACATTCCATCTGTACATTGATAATCAAAATTCTTTGGTTAGCAGAACTTGACTATTCAGGAAAAAATATATGAGTATGATCATATTCCTCAATCAGGAACCTATGCCATACAAATTCAGTGAACATTATTTATATGTTTACCATGCATTAAGTCCTATGCCAAGAAATAGGGCTAAAAGGAAAGACAGATACGGTCCTTAAAGAATCTCGCATTCTAATTGAGGAGACTAAATACAACAAGCAACTAAATTCAATAAACAACTACCTATTGTACTGTCCTTGTTCTGAAGCCCAGAAAAAATAGCTCTCTAAAATACAGTATGGTGTACAAGATTTGGCCTTCAGCAAAAGATTCTTTATGGAAACCAGTGGAGTATACTCACCATCACGTCTAAGTATCCTTTTGGTACTTCTCACTTCTCCTCCCCAAACTGCTATTTTCAGGGCTCAATGTACAATTTGGCTTTTATTTTCTATTAACTTCCTCATACTTTCCTTATAAATTATGGAATAGTTCTTCTCAAGAAGAGGGTTAATAACAATAAACTAATGATAACAACCACGTATGTATAGTGTTCTAAGGTTTACAATGCACTTTCCTCATACCAGCTTTATTAAATAGATAGTACTTGTGTTATTATCTACATTTTATGGACCAGGAAACTGAGTTTCACAGAGGTTAAATGACTTGCCTGGAATCACACAACCTTTAAATATTGTCACCAAAACTCCAGCATAGATCTTGTGATTCCAACTCCATGACTTTCACTACAAAAATGCATAAAGACTTAGCCCAAGTTTTTCTTTGAAAAATCTATTTCTCACTCTATTATTAATAACCCTTTGTCAGATAACATCTATCTGGAAAGACATGTTCTTACTGCTCATCAGTTTGCAAAGGCATGAGCCTGTGACGAGAGATCATTTCTGGCTATCTTAAATATTTAATTAACCATTTTGAACAAACACATACTTTCACTATAGCAAAGCATACCCCTTTGAAACTAATGATATTATGAAACATTTCAATGAGTTAAGCCATTAATACGTAGTTATCTACATTCATAGGCATCTTTTTTTTCTTCCAGAAGTATATTTTTGCCATTATGAAAATTAAGTATTTATTGAAATACATTCTTAGAGGACTATTGTTGAGCCTTTTTTTTGCTAAATGCAAAAATAGGGGGGCTAATTGTGAGCTTAATATACATGATATTCAGGATACCAAAATCTTGGAAAATAAATGATTGAGTTTTGTGAAAGTCATAGCATTACATTCTTACTTATTAATATATTAATCAATATTTTAAAGCATCTACTATGTGCCTGACAGAGTATTAAAAAAAAGATAAAAAATAAAAAGTCCATGCTTTAAAGCAGTCATCGGGAAAGATTGCATGCAAAAGATTACATAAGCAGTTTAAGGAACTAAATAATTCTAAGAAGTAGAAGTGAAGAGAGAGTTCATTCCAGGTACTGGGGCACTAATGTGGGCTAAGTCTCTGAGATAAAAGGTGGAGGATCATAAATCTAATAATTTTTTTAACAAAAGTTAGTTTAAAAAGTTAGCACTCAAAAAATCTCAATGTTCTATTTACATGGATTTCATAATGGTTTTGAGATACCAAAGAAGTCAATTAAGTGTAGGGTGAAAAGGACTGCATCACACAGTGAAATAGAATGGAGGGGATTGAGTTGGAGAGCCCATTGCAGGAAGAGTGACAAAATAATCCTCCAGTCCTTTAATTTTCCAAAGATGGACAATGTAATATTTTTAAATGTATAAGGATTGCAATCCATCTTCACCATATATGCATATATGCAAAAAAGGAAATTCAACTTTCTTGCTAGAGCATTGAACATTCTTTGTTTACAAAGATGCATACATGAAGTTTTCCTCCAGCATTCCACCATCTAAAAAGGGGAGAGAACACTTAATTTGAGCAAAGGAAAATCATTTTTTAATAGCCATGTAAGGATTCCCATCATGGTACAAATTGTTTTCCCCAATGGTGCATCCATAGTACCAGTTTGAATGTAAAATTACTATGATACTATGCCTTTAAATTTTCTTTGCTTGCTAAGTTTGTCCCCTTTGCTATGCTGTAGCTAGAAGAAAAATGGCTGATGTCTGATTCAAACAGAGGCTTTTTCCCCCCTTTGGAATTATTTAGGTACTTTACCTAAGCTGGCTCTACCAAAATTATAAGAGAACCTCTCCCATAATTGTAATAATAATGAGAGCCAAGTTGCCACCATTATGATACAGGGGTGATAGAGTCTATAACCATGAGACTTTCTTCTAGCTCTCCCCTCCTCCAAAATATACACTGGGAGACTTTAAGGGGGTGTCACCCCGAAACTGGATGACCGTGCTGCCCCACAGGAGTTGGGAACAAGGCTTCTCTATAAGATGAAGTATTGGGTACCCCAATCAGATTCTGAATGAGGGCAGGGTTTACACAAGCCTTCCCCAGAGGTCAGTCAACTTCACAGAGCGTGGTCTGGTGCCAAGATGGAGGCAGCCAGACCAAGCTGTGATTTCCTTACCCCTCATTGTCTCTGAGGCTCTCTGGAATGCTATCTCACTAATGAATGGCTTTTATTAATTTCAATTTAGGAATTGGGGAAAGGGATAAAGGGAAGAGGGATTTTGGCATGCTCTCTTCTCTATTTCTATGAGGTCTGTCACTCAGGTGGTAACCTTTGGGGTTCCCACTCCTAAGCGTGTCCCGCCCCTTCTCCTTCTGTTTCTGTTTCTAACCTTCTCTATAATTGTAAGTTAGACAGGAAAGGGTCTATCAGCAAGGTTGGATAATGGGGAATGGAGCCTAAGAGATCACTCCCAAAATGGAGTCCCAAAACTTAGCTAACTCATTGGTTGAAGTCTCAATGGGTGAGAAGCAATGGGATGCCTTTGATCAGGGAATCAGGGTTTCAATGTCCAAAGAAAGATCCTCAGGAAGCCCTCAAGACTGGATTCAAGCTGAGATGTCCACCTCCTATCCTCACTCAGTCCTCTGCCAGAAGTCCTCCCCTCTCCTTCTTCCTCTGGAGAAACCCCCAGAATTCCCTCTGGTCTCAACTGTCATTAACTGTCACCAACCATCAGTCACTCCTTCTCTGGCTCCTTCTGTCCCATCCCCCTTGCACAAATTCCATTCTTACAGCCATGATGTTTGAAACTCTTTGGGATCAAATCAGAATAAAGCCACAGAATTCTCTATCTCATATGGTATTTCAAATATCTAGTTGCACACCTGACCAATATATAGAGATTTTTAAAAGCTCAGCATAATTATAGAAATCGTAGAAATGATTTATGAGAAACAATTAAAAAGTCCCAAATATCTACAGCTGGCTGAGTAATGACTGATGGAAAAGATAATAACAATCTACAGCTATTTGAAAGGTATAAATATTTAGAAGGAGAAAATTATTTTGTAAGTTAGAAAGAGCAATGGTATGTAAAAGTAATTACTAAGAGTAATAGCAGAAATTAAGAAACAGAAAATGAAAGTTGAATATTGAACTTTAAATCTGTGAGTGAGCTATACTGGATTGCTGAATAGAATCCAAATAAAAGTAGGGAAGTTCCATTGCTTGGGAAATTTAAAATTATATTCAAACAAGCTGTGCTAACAGGGTAAGATGAGCTAAAGTCTTTGAGTCTATAGAGCCAAAGGAATTAAGAAAAAAACTATTAAACTGCAAGCTAAAACTAATGAAAGTTTCTATTTTATTTCATTCTTTATAATATCTGCATTTCATATTATTCAACAGAGGGAAATATGAACATTTTGATATTCAAGATTATTTACATTGCTTAGGATATTAATAGTATTTACATTTTATAAAGTTTGTGACGAGCTTTCCAAATATTATCTTATTTTATCTTCCCCACAACCTTGTGAAATAGATGCTATTATTGTCCTTGTTTTCCTCATTCCTCAGAGGAGGAAAGTGGGACTGTGATAGCTTAGTGACTTGCCAAGGGTCACAGAACTAATAAACATCTTGGACCACATTTGAACCTAAGTCTTTATGACTCATCATTATATCCACTGCACTATCCTGCTACCTAATATTAATATTAATCTTCCCATCATGATTTATTTTCATATCACCATCTTAAAAATAATGAAGAATTTTAATTTTTTGTACTTTTTTAAGGCAAAAAAGAAAAAGACATAAAAAGTTATTTATATTGCTCATTATTCTTATCCTCAGTGGTAAATATACAATTTTACTTTATTCCATTTATGTCTAAAAAGAGCTAAGCAAGTGAAGAAAAAAATAAAAATTTACCAATTTAGAATAGCACAAGTATCCTTCTAGCCTATTATCTAAAATACTAACTTTATTTATTCATTCATTTATCTATATTTCTATCTATCTATCTATCTATCTATCTATCTATCTATCTGTCTGTCTCTCTGTCTCTCTGTCTCTCTGTCTATCTTTACTGAATTAAAAATGTTGAGTGTTGCTCAATTTCCCAGCTGGATATTGGAGAATAGATAGCAAATTCAAAGTATCTGCTAATTTATCTGCTCATTCAAAGTCCTAAGATTTCCATAGTTTTCTAAACATTTGGAAAACTCTTGATGAGAAAATTCATGGTATCAGTGGAGTATGACCTGTTCTTCTATGGGCAATTTCTGGGACTATTTATTTCCTGGACTTCCTTACCAGTATTAGAGGAGTAAAGAGGAAATAAGACAATTAACCTGTTTTATACTCTTTTTTTTCACTTTCACCTCCAAATTAGAGAGTAGGTAAATCAGCTATTTAGGACAATCTACCAACACTACTTGCTGCATCAATAAGTATATCACTATGGGTCTTATACTGTAAATTCATATTTAAAGTGTCTGTTCAGACTTTTCACATTACTAAGGAAAAAGCTTTAGTATCCTAAAGTCTAAAGCTATGAGTATCATTTTCTTTCTTTTTTCCATTTAAATTTATTTAGAATATTTTTTCCATGGTTACATGATTCATATTCTTTCCTTCCCCTCTTCCCTCCCAGAGCTGAAAAGCAATTCCACTGGGTTATACATGTATCATTATTCAAAACCTATTTCCATGTTATTTCTATTTTCAGTAGAGTGATCTTTTAACATCAAAACCCCAATCACATCCTCATCAAACCACATAGTGCATCATATGTTTTTCTAATGTGTTTCTGTTCCCACAGTTCTTTCTCTGCATGTGGATAGCATTCTTTCTCATAGGTCCCTCAGAATTGTCCTGGATTCTTGCATTGCTGCTAACAGAGAAGTCCATTATGTTCTATTATGCTACAGCATATCAGTCTCTGTGTACAATGTTCTCCTGGATCTGTTCCCTTCACTCTGCATCAATTCCTGGAGTTCATTCCAGTTCACATGGAATTCCTCCAGTTCATTATTTCTTTTGGCACAATAGCAGTCCATCACCAACATATACCACAATTTGTTCAGCCATTCCCCAATCAAAGGACATACCCTCATTTTCCAGGTTTTTGCCACCACAAAGAGCATGGCTACAATTTTTTTACAAGTCTTTTTCCCTATGATCTCTTTGGGCTACAAACCCAGCAGTGGTATGGTTAGGTCAAAGGGCAGGCATTCTTTTAGCACCCTTTGGGCAAAGTTCCAAATTGCCTTCCAGAATGGTTAGATCAATTCTGTAATGCGGATAATTTGAGGAAAGGTGGGTGGTAAAAGGGGATTTTGAAATGAGGTTGTCAGGGACTTGCTAGGTAGGTAATCTAGGTTACAGATAGGCTTGAATAAGGAGATTCAGGATATAATATGGGATGAAGTCAGGGAGTATATCACTGAAGGAACAAGATCTTCAGGGAGAGGGAGAATTAATCTAAACAGGCAAAGACAGCAGGGCTTATAGACTAGGACTCAGACTTAAACACAAACTGAGGGAAATAGACTGAACTGAAATTAACTACAGGCTTTAGTTAATTTCACAGGAAGGGACTTGTTTCGAAGTTATGCCTTCCTTCAAGATGGATACCCCGGCTTCCCTTCAAGCCCAGAGTATGTTAGTTCTTTCCCTCTTCTTCCCTCTCTTAATAAGTAACTGACAAATTATACTAATAGGTCTGTTGAAACACAAAAGGGTTTATTATCTTTAAAGGATGATTTGTCAGGAAAGTGGATTGAGGAAACCCTAACAGTTGTCTCAGGAACCTCAGGTGGGGGAAGGGAGGCAGAGATGGAGTCTGAGCAAGGACCTGCCTTAACTCAGTTTACAAGGTGCTCTTGTTATCTAAAGGGAATAAATGATGCCTGACTACTTTCTTTATATACAATACTGTCAAATTATAGTTAAACCCTACACAGATTTGAACTCCTCTCTAATTACTCTCCTTATTAACTCCACAGACATATAAGGTAAGGGAAGGAAGTTAGGAAATAATAAAGGAAATGAAGATACAAAGGGTTTATCTAAAGTAACAATTCTTAAATAAATATTTCAAAGCTAGGCTAAATTTCAATTCTACAGATAAGTAAGGAAGCAGCTCAGCAGGTCTGAAACTCTCTCCACGAGATTCACAAACCAACTGACTTTTCTCTCTCAAGATTCCAAACCCCTAACTGATTACAGAACTCAGCCAAAGCTTGAAAAAACTATCATGACCCCCTCTCTCTATACTACATTTCACAACTCTACCAGCAGTGTATTAACATCCAGATTTTGCCACAACACCTCCAACACTTATTATTTTCCTTTGCTACCAGACTGGCCAATCTGCTAGGTGTGAGGTGGTACCTTAGAGTTGTTTTTATTTACATTTCTCTAATCAAGAGAGATTTAGAACACTTTTTCATGTGCTTGTTGATATTTTTGATTTTTTCTTTTTATCTGAGAACTGCCTATTCATGTCCTTTAAGCATTTGTCAATTGGGGACTGTCATTTTCTAATGGAAGGAGAAAGTCTAAGTTTGGCAACTTAATTCAAATCACTAGTGAAAGCTGAAATTCTCTTTTGTTTCCATAGCCACTGAACTATGAAAAGAAGAAGTCCTATACCCTCAACATAGAAGGAGCAAATACACATCTTGATTTCCGATTTTCTCACTTGGGCCCATTTAAGGATGTCACCATGTTGAAGATCATCGTGGGAGATGTTGATGAACCACCACTCTTTTCGATGCCTTCCTATGTTATGGATGTTCATGAGAATGAGAAGATTGGAACAGTGGTTGGCACAGTGGCTGCTCAAGATCCAGACAGTGCTAATAGCTTAGTAAGGTACAGTCAAATGAAGTTATTTCAGTTATTTAAATGTAGTTATAAGAAAGTGGGGTCCCATTGTTCCTCACTCTAAAAAGTAATGCTGTAATATCATTTAATTACTTCTGGTTTATGAATAACTTGATTTGATTAGCCTTGGATTATAAAAAATTAAATGAATATAAAATATATTATTTAAGCACTTAATCTTAAAATCATACATGTAGCTTTTGGGCTTGAGGAAGAAAAATAGATTTCTGAGTATCTATCTATCTATCTATCTATCTATCTATCTGTCTGCTTGTCTGTCTATCTGCTATGCAGGAATTAAGGAGAATAATTCAGTTATTTGGCATTTACTAAAATAGCTCATCATAAAGGGGAAGGAAAAGAATGTAATAAGAATATATTTCACTATGAAAATGTATCTAAAACCTCTGAGAGAGGGGAAAGTGACAGAGGAAGACTAACAATGGGAGCACCTGACCTCTCCAATTAGACATGATAGTTAAATGAGAAAGGTCTCAACATTTTTAAAATTAGTGGTTCTCTCATCACAAGAATAAATTTGTTTTCTCAAACAGTCTACTCCTGGGAAACCTCTTTGTTATATTATGGGGAAGAAGAAAAAAAAAGGTAATTTTGATACCCTTCTGAAAGTGGCTTTATACTACCTACAAATTTCATTCCTAGTACTATATGTTATCATCAATAAATAAATATAAATATCCTGGATATGTCCCTAAAATCATCCTAACTGTTGTGAATAATGACCAGTGAAAAATGAATTTTATAGACGGGGAACAAGTCATTTTTAGAAAAGAAAAGTTTATTCTGAAATCAAATGTCTTGTTAAATGTTGCATATTTGCAAGAAATTTTTCTTTCTGAGGAAGAAAAAAGTTTTTGGAGTTAAATGATTATATCTATAATTGATAAATATCGTAAATTTTTTACCCTCTGTCTTAGAATCAATACTGTGTTTTGGCTCCAAGGCAGAAGAGTGGTAAGAGCTAGGCAATGGGGGTTAAGTGACTTGCCCAGAGTCACACACCTGGAAAGTGTCTGAGGACAGATTTTAACCTAGGACCTCCAGTCTCTAGGTCTGGCTCTCAATCCACTGAGCTACCCAGCTGCCCCTAGAAAATAGTATTTCAATCTATTGGTTTATGAGTTTTTATTGAATACTTTTTTGATTAGTGCTTTGGAGAATATTGAATTATAAAAAAGTCCTAACAGAATCTTTCAAAAATCTAACTGAAGAGATAAAGACATATATAAAACAATAAAGCAATAGAAAATCATATATATAATCAGCCCCTAAAGTTTATAGTACATAATCTTATGGGGAAACACTTGTGGGTAACTTAAATATTACTGGGTTTAGAGAAAGGGGAGAAGGAGAACTGTTTGGACAGGGATAATAGACTGGAAATAACAAACTGGGGAAACACAAACTCCACCAAAGTACAAGGAATGGGACATTATGGATTGGCAGTTGATACCAACTGCTACCACAGATCCACCTAGCCTGGGAGTCAGTGAAACTAACAAGTGAGTCGATTGGGACCAAAGAATTATAAAATACAGATTTAATACAACTATAGGATTAGAGATGATGGCAGAGGTTACACTTAACCTAAAACACTAAGGACCAAATTCAGGGTTAAAAGTTGAAGTTCTTGGAAATCCCTACCCTACACTAAACAGGCAGCTGAGACACAAGGGACAAATGGGATCTCATGTAGATGGTCAATATTGATCTTGATCAGAAGTAGTCCAAGTATACTCAAAGAGCACAGGGACCAGCCAAATAACTCTTCAGAGAAAATCAGGGCGATTGGCTTTGCTTGTCCACTAAGCAAGTCAGAAATCTCAACCTCTACTCCTTAATCCTGGTAGTTTAAGGTCCCAGGTATTGCTTAGAAATCCCCCCAAAATCACAGGTCTCTCAGGTCAGTGATTTCTCAACTCTTTCAAAACCCCAACTGCCTTTTAGAGTCCATGGTGTTCCAGGTTGGACTCTCAGTTCCTGCCTGCCTTTCTAAACTTCCAAAATGCTTTAAAACCTATTTCCCTCTTACAACAGTACCAGTATTTCCAAAATTATTAAAAACTAGACCACTTAAGGCTTCTTAGAAGATACATGATTTGACCTAGGCCATTTTGATGGATGAGAAGGAAAGGGGAGGCTATTCAAGATGAGGGACCAAATAGAGAAGCAAAAATTAGAAGGGAATAAAGAAACCCAGCAACTGGATGAAAACTGAGAAGTAAAATGATAACACAGGGTAGAACCAGATTACTGAGTTATTATGAAAGTCAAGGATTTCATGTGCTAGGAAATAGAGAGTCATCACAGCTCCTGTGATGTAGAGCATCCATGTAGATCAGGTTCATGATAAAAGTAGTGTTTCAGAAAGATTGATTTGGCAGCAATATACATAATAGATCAACTTTAGGGAGAAATGAGAAACAGAGAAGCCAATGACTAAAATATTATAATTCTCCAATTATAAGTATTTAGGCTCTAGGCATAAGGAAAATCGAAAAGAATAAAGAGATCTGAGTGGTATTTTAAATGAAAAACCAGAAGGGAGCAGCTGGGTAGCTCAGTGGATTGAGAGCCAGGCCTAGAGACGGGAGGTCTTAGGTTCAAATCCGGCCTCAGACACTTCCCAGCTGTGTGACCCTGGGCAAGTCACTTGACCCCCATTGCCTACCCTTACCACTCTTCCACCTATAAGTCAATACACAGAAGTTAAGGGTTTAAAATAAAAAAATAAAATAAAAATAAAATTTAAGGGGCAGCTGGGTAGCTCAGTGGAGTGAGAGTCAGGCCTAGAGACAGGAGGTCCTAGGTTCAAACCCGGCCTCAGCCACTTCCCAGCTGTGTGACCCTGGGCAAGTCACTTGACCCACATTGCCCACCCTTACCAATCTTCCACCTATGAGACAATACACCAAAGTACAAGGGTTAAAAAAAAAAGAAAAAAAAAAGAAAAACCAGTAGGCCTTGGGAACAAATTAGATATGGATCATACTTGATAGAGAACATATCATTTTTTTCTTTTTTGAAACCATCACCTTCTGTCTTAGAATTGATACTAATTAATGATTCTAAGGCTAAGAAATTGAGGTTAAATGTCTTGCCAAGGGTCACACAGCTAGGCAATGTCTGAGGTCAGATTTGAACCCAGGTGCTCCTCACTCCAGATTTCCAAGTCACTTAGCTCCCCTTCTCTAACATTTCTTAAAGCAAAATAATATTCCATCACAATCATGTGCCAAAACTTGGCATATTACAATTCTTTGCCAAAACAAAAGGAGCCATTATGAATAGTTTTATACCTATAAGTCACTTTCCTTTTCCTTTGATCTCTTTGGGCTACTAATCTAGTCATTATATTATGGGTTCAAAAGGTAGGCACAGCTTTATACACCTTAGGGCAGGGGTCGGCAACATATGGCTCTCCAGCCATATCTGGCTCCACCTCCCAACCTGCCAGTCCGGGCAGAGCCCCAGGATGTGCCCCATATTCCATCGCCTTTCACCTCAATTCCTCCTCCTTCCACAGGTGTTAATGGCTCTAATGGCCAAAAAGGTTCCTGACTGTTGCCTTAGGGCATGGTCCCAAATTGCTTTCCAGAATAGTAGGATCAGTTCACAACTCCACTAACAGCTCATTCATGATTTCAGATAGGTGTGAGGGGGTACCTCAGATTTGTTTTAATTTTTCTTTATAGTGATTTAGAGAATTTTTCATATGACTATATACAGCTTTGATTTCCTATTCTGATTTGCTTATTCATATCCATTTATCAATTGGGGAATGGCTCTTATTTTCAAAATATGCAGTTCCATATGTATTTGAGAAATGAGATTTTATAAGAAACTTACTATAAAAATTTTATACTACTTCATTACTTATAGTTCCTTTTAGGAAAAAGTAGTTTCCCTGATTATTTCTTTTAATTAAGTCTATTTTTGCTATGTTTAATCTGAGATCATAATTTCTACCCCATCTTTATTTATTTCAGCTAAATTTTAGATTTTGCTACAGCCTTTTATTTTAATTCTGTGTCTCTCTTCCATGTGTGTCTCATTTAAACAGCATATTGTTGGATTCTTATTTCTAATCCATTCTTCTGTCTGTTTCCAGGTTATGGATGAACTCATCCCCCTCTTTTCTATTAACCCTTCACCCTCCTACTTCCCATCTGGGTAATTTACTTTTCTATACACAACTGAGTGTGTATCTATATTCTTCCCTCTTTTAGCCAATACCAATGAGAGTGAGATTAAACATTGCCTACCACCCTTCTCATTTTCCTCTCCAATATAATCATTCTTATTTATGTCTTTTAAGTGAGAAAACTTTCCCATTCTCCCTTTCCCTTTCCCTTTCACCCAGTGATTCCCTCTTTTTCACCCTTCATTTATTTCTGGACATAATTTCAGTATAAATCAACTCTATGTAGTTTCTTGAAATTGGATGCCTAGACTATTCCTTTGATCATGCTTTCAGGTAGCCCAAAAATTCTTAAATTATCTATCTTAAATTTATTTTACAGGTAAATCATTTTTCTGATGAGTTATTTACTTCTACTTTTTCTTTTCACTTTAAAAATCATTTCTTGGTGTCTCATGGAATCATTAGTTTTCACTTGCCCAATTCTAATTCTTTTCAACTTCTGATGAATATAGCATAGTCTTGTGCTATTTGAGTTTCTTATTCTTTGTATTAAAATGTCTTTTCTCTGGTAGTTTTCAGAATTTATTGTCAATGGAATTGTTAAATTTTATCAGCTTGTCTCAGAATGTGCAGCACCAATTTGCTGTTTTGTTTTTGTTTTTCCTGGAGGTAATCTGCAGATTCTTTTGGTTACAACTTTATTTTCTAATGTTCGGAATTTCTAGGCAGATTTCATGTATTGTTTCTTACAGTATGACATTGAGGTTGTTTTTTTTAACTTGCTAGGTTCTTCTTGGAGACTATAATGCTTTTTTTTTAAACCCTTAACTTCTGTGTATTGGCTCCTAGGTGGAAGAGTGGTAAGGGTGGGCAATGGGGCTCAAGTGACTTGCCCAGGGTCACACAGCTGGGAAGTGTCTGAGGCCAGATTTGAACCTAGGACCTCCCATCTCTAAGCCTGACTCTCAATCCACTGAGCTACCCAGCTGCCCCCCGAGACTATAATTCTTAAGTGGACTACAAATCTCAATTTCAAGATCAATTTGATTGACTTATATAGAGATAATTTTTTAAATGTTATTGCTGCCTTTTCTTTTTTTTTTTTTTTGATGGGTTCAAATTTTCTTACTGTCAACTATTTCTGTTTTGCAAGTGTTAAATTCTGTTTCTACAATACTTTTTCCCCCTTGTTTAAATCATTCAGGAATAACTTGCTATGGTTTCATGCTCTTTTACAGACCCTTCATGATCCATCCTATGACTCACAAGTTGTCAGTTGATTTTCTTTTGTTTCACAATATTTATTCATAAACATCTGGACTCATTTGTCTGATCTAGGGCTATATTCCCTTCCATTACTAATACCATTCCTATTCCTATTCTCTAGTTATATTCAAAGTTTTTATCTCTGTTTTTTCCTCCCGTGAATTTTGGTAATTTTAGTCTTTCCACCTTATATTCCTATCACTTAATTACTGACTCCTGGTTTTTTGATATCAGTTTCTCCTGGGGCTGGATAGAGGGGAAAAGTAATCTCCTATGCTGGGTAATTCATATTACACTGGCCTAGGTCTTTGCTCCAATGACTTCTGGAGTAACAAAACTGCCCACAGCTAGACACCAGTCTCCTTTCCTTCAGGACTGGTATAATGTCATACATACACTATTTTCTTCCTTTTTGTTCTTTTTCTTTAGCTGAGAATTACGGTAGCACAGAGTGCTATACTAACTGTACTTCTAACATGGAATTCAAACTAGAGAAAACTTCTGCCTTTGTTTTTCTATCTCAGTGTAAGGAAGGAGGAGTGATTTATACAGAAGGAAATTCTAGTTTGAAAATGCTGCAAGAGCATTTGAATATTTTAGGGTAAGGAAACACCAGGTGCTGAGAGAAGTTATAAGATGAGACACTATAGTTTGTAGGTTCAGAGACCAGGAACTGGACTAGGAAGGGATTACTGAAAGTATAGGAGGATTGCATAAAATATTGAATAAATTAATCAAATCTAGATTATGCTCTTTAGCAAAAACATAATCATCAAAGGGAAGAATAAACTCAAACTCAGAATATAATGGTAGTGAGGCAGCCTGTCTTATGATGTGTAATATGGCTTTTTATAATTACTTTAAACATGCTTTCTTTTCCCTCTTAAGATCTAAGATATCTGTGGACTGGTACTACCTCTGGCTTGGTATATCACCTTAGTATTCATGGTTTCATGACCCATTCTCTGCAAAGAGTAGTTGCTCATCAAAATATCTGAATGAATTTCACTCCCTTTCTAGACTTCCTGATTAGTTTCCACCCACCCCCATACACTTAATGAAAATTTTGTGCTATCTCCAATTGCCCATTGTTTGATTTGTCCAAGCTTTTCATCCTGTTCTCCCCTTTACCCTTTGATCTTTACTTCAGCAAAACTTGTCTATTCCTTGTCTTATTATTTTAGGCCTTGATTTTTTTTTAATTTATGAAACACTGAAAAATAAATACATTCAAAATTATTAATGGCTGAGAATACAGATTTTATATAAATTTTATAATTAAAACCAGTTGTCTTAATTCAAAGATATGAATTTCTAATAGTGGAGATTGTGGGCATTTTTATAAGCTGATGGGGAAGATAAATGGTATACAGCAGTGCCCTTCAAATTATACCTTATAAGCAACCACCTAATTTCCTAGAGTAAGGCCTAATATTCAGAAAATGTTAATTATCATGAGTGATTATTATTAACATAGTAACTAATAATATAGTGCATTGTGATTATAAAACCTGGGGCATACATTTTCTTATTGATACTTCTAGAAACTGTGAAATATATAGTAAAACTATTAATATTTTATCTACAATACTACCACCTTAAATCCAGAGATAAATAAAAGCTATAATGAAGGCTTATCTGGGGTGCATATATTTCCTAAATAATATATTTATACCATGATTTATTTAAGTGGAGAACTATATTATCAGGTAGCTACTGCCCCATGGAACCATTATTTTCCTCAATAATGATTAACTCTATTAAAATAAATGTCCATTGCTTGCCTTTAGTTTCTTTAAAAAAATATATAAGATTAATGCTGTAGGAACCTCATTCAAGCAGAATGAATTCATAGCTATCTTTCACCATAATTATACATAATATTTATTTTTTAAAATTTAATAAGGATTTGTTTATCCTGCAGAAGAGCCCTCGGTGCATATATAAAATAATTAAAAAAAAACATATAACAAACAAAAAATCAAGTCTTTCATTTCCACCTTTCCAGGGGACAAGTGTTTGTACTAATTAAGGAAAATTGTATTGAAGAGATATACCTTTCATTGCACCCTGAAATGCAATTAACTCCAGATTTGTAGTATTGTTAGAGGGAGTTTTAAATCTCTGAAGCATTTGTAGAAAACTCACTGACTCTAGCATTTTTGTAATTCAATTCTGGGAACCATTAGCAGGAATGCTTAGACTTCAAAGAGGATACTCAAGCAAAGATTGGTTCTTTACCAATTCAGATGGGGAACCTGCAATTATGCAACAATAGAGCCATCAAAAAAACATTTTAGTAATTCAGAGCCATGTTGTCTCTCAGTATTGAGGTAAATTTTGCTTTAAAAAATTCAGAGGGAGAAATAGAAGTTAGTAGAACACTAAAGTAGTTACTAAAGACTTGAGCGATCATTTGGATTCAATTCGTCAAGGACTTACTCTGTGCAAGATAGTATCTTGCACATGAAGGCAAAAAAATCCCTGTATTAAAAAAATTGGGAATATAACATGTATATCAATAATTAAATTGAAAGAAATCGGTACATAGAATTAGAAGGCCTAAGTTCAAGTTCCAGCTCTGCTTTTTACCTTTAGTAAACCACTTCCTTTGGTCTTAGTGTATGTATTTTTTAAATGAAGCACTTGGGCTAGATCACCTCTTTAATCTCTCAATTTGTGATTCCCTCTCATAAATAATTTGGGGACATTGAGAATATTTTTTAAGTTACTGTGAAAGAGAAATAAAACAATAGGATTCAAAGTATAGACTATTCAGATGATCAGTGAAGCACAAATAATCCTTAGAAGGATCCCTAAGAATCACAAGAAAATAGTTCTTTTTATTATAAGACCAAAGAAAGTCAAGAAAATTTCAGAGACTCAAACAATTATCAAATATCATTGTTGCTAAATGTTGAATTCAATTCAGCAAAAGATTTGAAAAAGAAATGGCAAGGACCAAAAAAAGACTACCTAAGACAAAAGGGTGTTTAGCATTTACCCCAGGATCCATCATTCAGTCTGCAACTGCTAGTCTGAGATTCCCTTTAGGGTGGATCCACATGGGAACAGATACAAGTTTTGGGGGTCTCCAACTCACGAGCCAAATCTAAAACTTGGGTTTCATCAGGTCCCACCAGGCCACAAGGTTGGGGTCTCCTCCAGATTCCATGTCAAGAAGTAATACGCAGTCATTTCCAAAAGCAAAAGAGGAATGAGAATGTGGTAAATCAGGAAAGGCCTCTGGCACTTGCCCTTGGGTGTGAGGGAAGCAAAAGATTCTACAAGACTGAAATGAGAAGTTGCCATGGAAATTCCACCTCTAGGTCAAAAGGAATGCATTTCAAAATCTAGTTTGGAGAGCAGGGAAGTCCAGTTTGGGATAGAAAGTGTAAGAAGAAAGGTAATATAAATAAATATTCCTGGAAAGAAAGGTCAGAACTATTTTTGAAGGCTTTAAAAACTATACTTTAAAAATAATTATTTTATCCTGTAGCCAATAGGAAGTCATTAAAAAATTTTGGAGTAGATAGGTGACCTGGTCATTTCTGTATTTTAGGAATATAAATTTGGCAAATCTTTTAGGATAGATTGGTGGAGAGAGAGACCAGAAACAGAGAGACCAATTAGGAAGTTAGGAGTATTAGATTATGATTAGAATCCTAGTTTTGGATCTCAACTCCAATATTTTTCCCACGGATCCAATATGTCAATTCTTTCTAATGCATCCTTCCTTCAATGAATTATTATTTTTAATTATTATAATAAATTCTTATATTTCCAGATTATATGTCAATACAATTTTTCAGTTTTCCTTTTCTGATATTTTGCAATCCATGCGCTCTCTCTCTCTCTCTCTCTCTCTCTCTCTCTCTTTCTCTCTCTTCCTCTTCTCTCCTTCACTTCCCTCTCACCTCCCCATGAAGGCAGGTAATATTATATAGGTTGTACATATACTATGTATTTCAATGTATGTCAGGTTATGAAATAATTCACATATTGCTTTCATTAGGGAAAAACTCATAGAGAAAATAAAATCAAGAATACTATGTTTCAATTTATATTCAGATTCCATCTTTTTTTTCCTGAGTCTCACTGACTCCTTGCCTTATGGATAGTAGGGAGGTCATTCACAGTTGACCATCATACATTATTGTTCTTACAAATTAGTTTGTTTTTGTGGAATGTCATGAAACTTCTGCTAAAAAGATACTTGACCTCAAATCCCACTAATTAGCTATTTGACCAAAGTAAAGTTTCTTAACCTCTATAAATCTCTATAAATCTCTATAAATCAAGGAATAATAATACCTTGTCACAGAGTTGTTGTCTTTATTAAAATTGATAATGTATTCAAAACACTTTATAAACTGGAAATCTATATCAATATTTAGTTACTATTATTCAGATACAGTCTATATTGCATGCAAAGAAGCTTTGCATTAACTGATATTCATGAGAAGGGGAGAAAAGACTATCACTATATACATAGGCGGTGTTCATTATTTGCCTTCAGATATAAATGAATTCTTGGTGTATGAGATGCTTCATTTACTACTGTAACAATATTTAGAGCCACTGTTTGGTCCATGGTAGCTGAAACACTTTTTGCCTTTCTTCTCCACTTCAATAAGGCAAAAATTTTTTACATCTTTCTAAGCAAGTCACTAAGTCACCCCAGTGACTTTCCTGAATCATTTCAATCATCCTCAAACTTCTTATAACATCCCCTTCCCATACCTTCTCACTGACAAATCTTACTCATATTTCACTGAAAAAAGAGGCTATTTTAGTAAAGCTCCCACTTCTCCACTTTTCCTTATCTCAAATCATACAGATGATAATCTACACCTTCACCCCTGTCTCACCTAATGATGCATAATGTCTCACTTAATCCTTCTTGTCAAGGTAAATCCCCCTACATCTCCAATTTAGGCCTTTTTATCTTATCTTCTTTACCACATTGCTCCCTCTATCATCACCACATTTTCACTGATTTTTAATCTTTCCCTGTCTACTGATTATTTCCTTGCTAACAAACATGTCCATGTCTCTGCTTTCCTTAAAAATAACCACCTCATTAGTTCCAACAATCCCTCCTAGATATCTAGTATGTCATTTCCCTTTCATAGATTACTCCTTGAGAAAGTTATATAAAATTTGTCCCTTGACTTCTTCTCCACCCACTTTCTTCTAAACTTTTAGCAGTAAGGATTCGAATTTCATTATTCAACTTAGATTTACTTACTCAAAAATTACAAATAATTTCTTAATTGCCATATCTAAATAGATTGTTTGCAATCCTCAATCTTTTTACAATTCTGAAGCTTTTGACAATGTTTTTGAAGATGATCATGCTCTTCTTAATATTCTCTTCACTATAGTTTTTTTTTCCCCTCAAGATTCCTTATCTTAATTCTCCTTCTCTTTGTGTGATCATTCCTCATTCTTCCTTTCTTTGCTGGATCAACTAAGTCATACGTACTAACTGTGGGTATCCCCTAAGGTTCTATCTCAGTGGTTCCCAAACTTTTTTAACCTACCACTCCCCTTTCCAGAAAAAATATTTAGCCCCCCCTAGAAATTATTTTTTTTAATTTTAATAGCAATTAATAGGAAAGATAAATGCACCTGTGGCCATCACCACTCTCCTAGATCGCTGCAGCACCCACCAGGGGGCAGTAGTGCCCACTTTGGGTATCACAGTTCTGTCTAGATCTCCATTTTCTACCTCAAAACTCTCTAACTTAGTGATATTATCAGTTCCCATTAACTTGATTATCATTGCTATACAGGTGATTCAAAACAATATTTATATAGCCCCAGTCTCTCTACTGACCTCTACTCTTACATCCACAAGTGCTCATTAGACATCTAAAATTGGATGTCCCATAGAGATCTTAACATAAATATGTCTCAAACAGAAATTATTGTCTTTCCTCTAAGCCTCTTCCTAGCTTCTCAGTTACTATCAAGGGAATCACAATTTCCCCAGTTACTGAGGCTCAAAAACCATATATCATCATTAATAGCCCAATTTCAGTCATTGTTCATCACTGAATGTTGCCAAATCTTGTATCTCCTGAATATGCCTTATTTTCTACCCAGATATAGCTGCCACCCAGGTACAGACCATCATCATCTCATACTTGCAATTTAGAATAAGTTGCCTTATATCCAATCTCTCCCCTCATCTATATCATCCTCCATTCAGCTGCCAAAGTGATTCTCCAATGGCTTAGGGCTAATCATATCTTATCTCTACCTCCTTTACTCAATAAACTATAATAGTACTGCATGAGTAGAGGAACATTAAAAAAACTTATTTTCTATTTAAGAATCAATACTGTGCATTGGTTCCAAGGCAGAAGAACTATAAGGGGTAGGCAACTGGGGTTAAGTGACTTGACCAGGATAACACAGCTAGGAAGTATGTGAGGGCAGATTTGAACCCAGCACTGTCCATCTCCAGGCCTGGCTCTCTATCTACTGAGCCACTGCTTAGCTGCCCCTAGAGAAACACTTTTAACACTATTCCTTCATTTTTAACTAAAAATGAGATATAGCTATATACTCTTGAAGAGTAAACTTAGAAGAAACCTACTTAAAGCTTGGTAAAATGTCTTATAAGGTATGTTTATATTGTTCAAAATGTGCTATTAAGGCACTCATTTGGTTGGCACATTGTATAGAATATAGTATCTGCAGATGGGAAGACTCATGTTAAAATCTGACTTTAGACACTAGCTGTGTAACTGTACACAAGTTACTAGACCACTGCCTGCCTCAGTTTCCTCTTCTAAAACATCCTGTTAATTATAGCACCTCCTTCCCAGGGATGTTGTGAAATACAATGAGATAGTATTTATAAAGAATTTTGCAAATCTTAGAGCATCACATATATGTGATTATTACTGTTGTTTTTAAGATAAGTTTTAAATTGTTCAAAAGGTTCCCTTTCAAAGGAAATTATATAAGCAAAATGATGGAGCCTCAAGTATTAAAACATATTGCTCTTATCGTTTTAAAAAATATAAATGCAACTTGTAGAATGAGGATATAGGAAATAGTGGACTTTAGATTTTCTCAACTGTTGAATAAAGGATTTGGACTAGAAGTTCCTTCTATTTCTTATGTTGTGTATCTGTGACTACTTGATGTGCAATGCAAACACCTGTAAGAATCCCTATTAGTTGGAATAAAATATAGCTATGGCAGCAATCAGGTTAGCCACCACTGGCATGTTCTTCAAATTTATTAACTTTTTACCTTCTTTTTGAATTAAGTGAGAAGCAGCTCAGAGGGGGAAAAAAGAAAGCTACAGAAACTATGACACTGCTGAACACAAAAAGTTAATCAATAGATTTGAATATTTATAAAGCACTAGCACCAATTAAGTAAAATAATCTCAGTGTTACTTTATTGGCAGAGGAGAGGTATCTCCAATGTAGAGATTCGGCAGGGAAGGTGTTTTGTGGAACTGAAGAGCGGTCCAAAGTTTTTAAAATATAAAATGAAAATATACTCAGGGTAGAGTTACGTAATTAGGCTGAAAACATATGATGATATCAGAATGTGAATAGATGAAGATCCAAAACCTTTACTTGGTGGGTCATTGTCGATCAGATGACTTCACTGCCAAAATAGTGTCTGAGTTACAGAAGTCACAACAGGCATGTAGGGAGAGATTCTGATCATAAGAAGAGAAATTCAGTAGAGTAGAAGGAGGAGGGATGGAACTCAGAGAGCAAGGGATTATGGAGTTAGTGAGTGGTCAAGAACTATTGACATCAAGTTGAGTCTATTCATTCTTAGAATCTGTTAGAATGGGAAAAAAGAATTGTGGAAACCAGAGGGTTAGAACTAAAATCCCTGACCTAACTACTGACCCTTGCCAGAGAGTTAGAATTAAAATTCCTGACCCTTGCATGATACTGTAGCAAAACAGGCTTATCGGCAGGAATTCCAATCCTGCTAGTACCAGAACAGACATCTGTTTCCCCAAGTTCCTGCTCCTGCTTAAATATCTGACCCCTAGACCAGCTTGGGGTCCCACTTTGGCTTTTTGGCTTCAGACCCTAGCTTAAGCTAGACAATAAAGTTCCTTTGCACTTTGCATTGCTGGCTTCAAACTCATTATTGGGATCTGCTCCAGGCATTTCAAGAATGTGTTGAGTTGACTGGCTGACAGGATCAAGGGAAGATTCTTATCTCTTATTACCTAAATTATGATAATAATTTACCAATTGGTTTTTCTCACTCCAGTTGAAACCTTTTGAAATCTATCCATATGGTTTTTCCAGTAATTTGTCCTTGCATCCTTATGATTGGGCCAATGTACCCCTCAAATACTTCAAAAAAACCTGTCAAATAAAGTGTAAAATCTTTTCAAAATTGGGAATTCAATCCAGTTTTTTTCTTTTACTACTTGATTCCACATATTTTATGTTCTAATTGAACCTGATTAGTTTCCATTCTTTATTTTCATTGTATCTTTTCTCACCTTTATATTCTTCTCTTACTGTATGCCATGCTTGAAATAGATGCCCCTGGTCCTCAGTTTCCATCTTTCAAAGTTTCTCTTTGCTTTTGAGTGCCAATTCAGAAGTTACCTCACCTTAAAAATGCCTGGGTAAAAGGAATCCATTGTAATACATATTTCTCATTCCACTTTACCTGAATCTCCTTTGTCCCTGTTGCATTTTTCCTTGTATCATAGCTATTTATATACATCTTTATCCCCATCCCATTAGACTATACACTCTTTGATATCAACGAATATGTTATTTTTCATCACCTTGATAGCTAGCACATTGTCTGCAAATAGCAGACACTCAAGTGAGTTGGCATTTAGCTCTAAGGGAATACTGGAAACTTACTTTAGAAAAAAATGTTTAAAAAGAGATCTTCCTAATAGAGTCTACAGATCCTTTTCTTTAACTTTAGCTTTAAGATACTATCCCATCCCTATAGGCTTTCTTTAAAACCTAGATTAATATTTAAGTGGTTAAATAAATATAGAATCACAAAATGTCAAAGCAGGAAGGGACCTTAAATAGAACCTTGTTTAACCATTTCATTTTACTTGAGGAAACACAGGCCTAGAAAAACTAAGCAATTTCCTAAAGTCATACATACTTGTCAAGAATTAGAACTAGAACCAATTCCAGTGTTTTAGACAACAAATTTTCTCACCTAAATGAAGAATGTGACCACAGCATATCACTATTGTCTCTAGGCTTTCTAGTTCTGCCCTCCTTAGCCAGTCATTTTGCCATATAGTCATCTCTACCACACTTTGCAATCCAAAAACCTGTTTTTTCTCCATCAGCCATTGTTAGCTAATTCAACATTTATGGAAAAACAAATCAGAGAATTTTAGAGCTGGAAGTGACTTGAAAAATCTTATAGTTCAATCCCACTATTTTAAAATTATTTAAATAAGTAAACTGAGGAATCGATAGGAATGTGTAGATATTAAGTCTAAACACAAATCTCCCTTTTCCAAGTATACGTCCTTGTCCTAAATCTACACTATACAAGACATCAGAATGATATAAATATCATTGACATCATCAAAGCTACTTAGTACAATTCTCTATTCAAGTATTTGGATTTTTTATGGAAAATTAACCACTAGATATCTATTTTAGAACTGTCAAGAAAAAAATAGTTCCATGCTGAAATAATTTCATAACTTTGCTTAAATTCAGGATCTTTTGGTGTGCTCAAGCCACCTCAGTTTTGATCTTTTTCATTTTTATTTTTATTTTGAATATTTTCCCATATTTACATGTTTCATGTTCTTTCCCTCTCCCTAAACCCTCCTAAGCCCCCTTAGCTGATGCACAATTCCACTGGATTTTACATGTATCATTGATTAAGCCCTAATTCCACATTATTGATAGTTGAGCTAGAGTTATTGTTTAGTGTCTTCATCCCCAATAATATCCCCATCAGCCCATGAGTTCAAGCAGTTGTTTTTCCTCTGTGTTTCTCCTCCCACAGTTTTTCCTCTGAATGTGGCTAGTTTTATTTCTCATAAGTCCCTCAGCCTTGCTCTGGATCCTTGCATTGCTGCTAGTAGAGAAGTCCATTACATTTGATTGTACCACAGTGTATCAGTCTCCATGTACAATGATCTCCTGGTTCTGCTCCTTTCACTCTGCATCAATTCCTGGAGGTCATTCCAGTTCGCATGGAATCCTCCAGTTCTTTATTCCTTTGAGCACAATAGTATTCCATCACCAACAGATACCACAATTTATTTAGCCATTCCACAGTAAAAGGGCTTTCTCTCATTTTCCAATTTTTTGCAACCACAAAGAACATGGCTTAAAATATTTTTGTACAAGCCTTTTTTCCTTATGATCTCTTTGAGGTATAAACCAAGCAGTGCTATGGCTGGATCAAAAGGCAGACAGTCTTTTAAAGCCCTTTGGGGCTTAAGAATGGTTGGATCAATGCACAACTCCACCAGCAATGCAATAATGTCCCAATTTTCCCACATCCCCTCCAACAGTCATTACTCTCCCCTGCTGTCATTTTAGCCAATCTGCTAGGTGTGAGGTGATACCTCAGTTGTTTTGATTCCCATTTCTCTAATTATTAGAGATTTAGAACACTTTCTCATGTGCTTATTGATAGTTTTGATTTCTTTATCTGAGAATTGCCTATTCATGTCCCTTGCCCATTTATCGATTGGGGGATGGCTTGATTTTTTATACAATTGATTTAGCTCCTTTATAGGGGGCCATGCCTCTATATGATTTTTTGGGGTCCTGAGCGGCGTGGTGGCATAGGATGGTTAAGGCAGGAGAAAGAAAATGAAAACAACCAGACTAGTGGTTAGCCCATGCTGTCCCAAAGTCTGTGGGCTTGGGAGTTTATTATATACTGGTTTCAAACAAAGAACACAGCTATGAAGGGGTAACAGATCATACATAACCCATTAAAGTCTAAAGAGTAAAGGTATAAGTACCAAGACAATGGCCAAATTCCAACCATCAATTAGTAGGGATAATTCTGGGAGAGGAAATATTTTTATGGAGATGCTCACTTATTGAGTTCTGTCTTCCAGGATTATAGGCACCTGGACAAATAAAGTCAAGACTAAAAGCACCATACTTTATCTAAGTATGCAGACTTATCTTAAGTAATGTTTGTTAGGGTTCAGGCTTCTTAATTATCAAGGAGAGGAATCATTAACTCAGTAGATGCTGGTCTGCCACTTCAAAGTTTTCCAATAGGAGTTCTAAGAAAGGTGGGGATCAAAACTGAGTCAAAAGAGGAGCCTCAGATTTTTATCTTAGATGGCCCATTCTGTCTGCATTCCTGACATGCAGTGCAGAAAAATCATACACACAGTTTTACTTGCCGATGATTTTGTAATGGGATCCAGATAAAATATCTGTTACAGACTCTGTTTTTCTAAATGACTCCTAATAGCCTCTTGGAGGGATCAAGTTGATTTTGGATTAACCTACCTGCTGGTACCAGAGCCTTTTGGGGCTCAGGTGACCAGGACCAAACACAAAGACTGCCTCAGCCTGGATTGGTCACATAGGGAATCCAGATAACAGGCCCTAAATTTGATCCTATTTCTCCAAAAGCTTTAATACATAGAACGGCTTCCCACACTCCTTGTATATTTGAGTAATTAGACCTTTGTCAGAGTCTTTTGTTATAAAGGTTTTTTAAAAAAAATTTGTTGCTTCCCTTCTAATTTTGGTTGCATTGGTTTTGTCTGTACAAAAACGTTTTTAATTTAATGCAATCAAAATTATTTATTTTACACTTTGTAATTTTTTCTAACTCTTGCTTGGTTTTAAAATCCTTCCCTTCCCATAGATCTGACGAGTATACTATTATTCTGTGCTCACCTAATTTGCTTATAGTTTCCTTCTTTATATTCAAGTCACTCACCCATTCTGAGTTTATCTTGGTATAGGGTGTGAGATGTTGATCTAGACCCAATCTCTCCCATATTGTTTTCCAATTTTGTCAAATAGTGGTTTTTTGTCCCAAAAGTTGGGTTCTTTGGGTTTATCTTATACTGTCTTGCTGAGGTGACTTACCTCTAGTCTATTCCACTGATCCTCCCTTCTGTCTCTTTGCCAGTACCCTATTATTTAGATGACTTCTGCTTTATAGTACAGTTTAAGATCTGGTACTGCTAGGCCACCTTCCTTCATTTTTTTATTATTTCCCTTGATATTCTTGGTCTTTTGTTCTTCCAAAAGAACTTTGTTATAGTTTTTTTTCTAATTCAGTAAAAAAAGTTTTTTGTAGTTTGATAGGTATAGCACTAAATAAGTAAATTAATTTGGGTAAGATGGTCATTTTTTCTATGTTAGCTTGTCCTACCCAGGAGTAATCAATGTTTTTCCAATTGTTTAGATCTGGTTTTAATTGTGTGGAAAGGGTTTCATAGTTGTGTTCATATAATTCCTGTGTTTGTCTTGTCAGATAGATTCCTAAGTATTTTATATTGCCTAGTGGGATTTTAAATGGAATTTCTCTTTCTAGCTCTTGCTGCTGCAATGTGTTGGAAATATATAGGAATGCTGATGATTTATGTGCATTTATTTTGTATCCTGCAACTTTGGTAAAGTTGTTGATTATTTCCACTAACTTTTCAGTTGATTCTCTAGGACATTTTAAGTAGAGCATCATATCATCTGCAAAGAGTTATAGCTAGGTCTCCTTATTGCCTATTGTTTCCAGTACAATGTTAAATATTAGAGGTGACAATGGGCATCATTGTTTCACTCTTGATTTTAATGGGAATGCTTCTAATTTATCCCCATTTCGGATGATGTTTGTTTATGGTTTTAGATATATACCATTTATTATTCTTAGGAAAGGCCCTTCTATTCCTATACTTTCTAGTGTTTTCAGAAGGAATGGGTATTATATTTTGTCAAAGGCTTTTTCAGCATCTATTGAAATAATCATGTGATTTTTGTTGGTTTGCTTAGTGATAAGGTCAATTATGTGAATGGTTCTCCTGATGTTGAATCATCCTTGCATTCCTGGTATAAATCGCACCTGATCATAATGAATAACCCTTGTGATCACTTGCTGGAGACATTTTGCTATTATTCTGTTTAAGATTTTTGCATCTATGTTCATTAAGGAGATTAGTCTGTAGTTTCCTTTCTTTGTTTTTGGTTTACCTGGCTTTGGGATCAGTAAAAACAGAGATTTGTGTCATGAAAGGAATTTGGTAGAACTCCTTTGCTTATTAGGTCAAATAGTTTGTATAGTATTGGAATTAGTTGTTCTTTGAATGTTTGATAGAATTCACTTGTGAATCCATCTGGTTCTGGGAATGTTTTTCTTAGGGAGTTCTATGATGCCTTGTTCAATTTCTCAGAGATGGGATTATTTAGGTATTCTATTTCTTCTACTGTTAATATGGGCAATTTATTTTTTTGTAAATATTTATCCATATCACCTAGATTGCTATATTTGGGCAAAATAGTTTTTAATGATTGTCTTGATTTCCTCATCATTAGAGGCAAGATCTCCCTTTTCATCTTTGATACTGAAAATTTGGTTTTCTTCTTTCCTTCTTTTAATTACATTGACCAGTACTTTGTCAATTTTATTTATTTTTTCAAAGTACCAACTTCTAGTCTTATTTATTAATTCAATAGTTCTTTTACTTTCAATTTTATTGATTTCTTCTTTGATTTTTATAATCTCTAATTTAATTTTTAACTGGGGATTTTTAATTTGTTCCCTTTCTAGTTTTTTTTTTTGATTTGCATGCCTAGTTCATTGATCTTTGCCCTCTCTAATTTGTTATTGTATGCACTCAATGATATAAATTTTCCCCCAAGTACTGCTTTAGTTGCATCCCAAAGATTTTGGTAGGATGTCCACCATTGTCATTCTCTTCAATGAAGTTATTGATTGTTTCTATGATTTCTTCTTTAACTATCTGATTTTGGAGAATCATATTATTTAATTTCCAATTAGTTTTTGGTTTGCCTGTTCATGTGCCCTTACTGATTATTATTTTATTGCATTATGATCTGAAAAAGTTACATTTATTATTTTTGTTCTGTTGCATTTGTTTGCCATGTTTCTATACCCTTGTACATGGTCAATCTTTGTGAATGTATCATGTGCAGCTGAAAGAAGATGTATTCCTTTTTTGTCCCTATTTATTTTTCTCCACATATCTATTAAATCTAATTTTTCTAGGACTTCATTCACCTCTCTTATCTCTTTCTTATTTATTTTTTGGTTTGATTTATCTAGATCTGAAAGAGGAATATTTAGATCTCCCACTATTATAGTTTTACTATCTATTTCCTCCTTGAACTCTACCAGCTTCTCCTTTAGAAATTTGGATGCCATACCATTTGGCTCATACATGTTGAGTACTGTTATTTCCTCATTGTCTATACTGCCTTTTATCAGGATGTAATTACCTTCCCTATCTCTTTTGATCAGATCTATTTTTACTTTTCCCTTGTCAGAAATCATGATCTCCAGTCCTACCTTCTTTTTCTCAGTTGAAGACCAAAAGATTTTGCTCCAGCCATTGACCTTAAACCTGTGTGTCTCCACCTGCCTCATATGTGTTTCTTATAAACATCATATGGTAGGATTTTGTTTTCTAATCCACTCTGCTATTTGGTCCTGTTTTATGGGTTAGTTCATCCCATTCACATTCACAGTTATAATTATCAGTTGCGTATTCCCCAATATTTTGGTATCCTCTCCTAGTTCTACCTCTTCTTCTTATGCTATTTCCTTTCAAACTAGTGCTTTGTTTTAAATCAGTCGCCCTTGTCCCCTCCCTTGGTTAACTTCCCTTTCCACCCCCTCCCTTATTATTCCCCTCTTTTTATTTTTAAGGCCTAATGAATTTCCTCTCCCCACTGCTTTCCTCCCTTTTTTGCTCTCCCCACTCCACTGATCTCTTTGGTTTATCTCTTCTGACTTTCTCCATAGAGTTAGATAGAATTCTATATCCCAATGGATATAGTTACTCTTCCCTCTCAGGAGTAATTCCACTAGTATTAAGGTTTAAATATTGCCTATTAATGCTTTCTTCCTCTCCTTTATGATAGTATCCATCACCTCCCCTTTCTATGCCCTCTTTGTGTGGTATAGAATATCCTATTTTTCTTATTCATTCAAGTTTATCTTGGTGCCATCTACTATTACCCCTGCTCTTTTTTCCCCCATATTATCTTAGGCCATTTAGTACTCCAACCTCTCCCTATGAATAATTCTTCTAATTACTATAATAGTGTATACAGTTTTTTAAAATTATGTGTAACATTTCTCCATATAGCAATACAAATAATTTGATCTTATTGAAGCCCTTAAAGAAGCAAATTTAAAAATAAGAGTTTTCTTTCTTTTCCCTCTGTTTCTCATTTACTTTTTAATGTTTCTCTTGGTTTTTGTGATTGGATATCAAACTTTCCATTTAGTCCTGGTCCTTTCTGTGCAAATACTTGGAAATCTTCTATCTTGTTGAATGCCTATTCTTTTCCCTGGAAGTATATAGTCAGTTTTAATGGGTAGGTGATCCCTGGTTGTAGACCCAGTTCTCTCGCCTTTCTGAATATCATATTCCAAGCCTTGCAGTCTTTTAATATGGAGGCTGCCAGATCCGGTGTGATCCTGATTGGTGCTCCTTGATATCTGAATTGTCTCTTTCTGGTTTCTTGTAATTTTTTTTACTTGGAAGCTCGATATTTATCAGGGTTGTCTTTTGAGGATTTAGTGTAGAGGGTGATCTATGATCCTTTTAATGTCTATTTTACCCTCTTGTTGAAGAACATCAGGGCAGTTTACTTGGGTAATTTCTTATTGTATGGTGTCCAAATTTCTATTAATTTCTGCTTTTTCAGGAAGACAAATGATTCTCAAATTATCTCTTCTAGACCTGTTTTCTTGATCTGACATTTTCTCAGTGAGATATTTCATGTTTCCTTCTATTTTATCAGTCTTTTGACTGCTTTATTAGTTCTTGCTATCTTGAGAGATCATTGGCATCTACCTGCCCAATTTTGGTCTTTAGAAACTGGTTTTCTGCTATAATGTTTTGATTTTCCATTTTGATTTGGTCTGTTCTGTTTATCATGGTTTCCTGCTGTTTAATTTGGGTCTCCAATTTGCTTATCATTTTTTTTTAAATTTTGGACATCTTTCTCCAATTAAGAGTTTCTGTCTTTTAACCTCTTAATTTCCTTTTGTGCTATTTCCCACTTTTCTTGTCAAATCTCTTCCATCTTTCTCATGATCTCAGATTTAAACTCTTCAAGAGCTTGTGACCAATTTTCATTTTTGGGGGAATGTTTGGATGTGTTTACTTGTTTGTTCTCCTCTGTTGTCTGCTCTGTTGTCTGGATTTTTTCTGTGTAAAAGTTATTAAGTGTTATGGCATTCTTCTTGATCTTTCTCTTTGGAGGTTCTTGTGCATGGCTTGCCATTATTATTATGCTGTTTTTCTTTCTCAGTCAGAAGTCTGGGTATGGCAGGCAGGCTCTCTGCCTATCTAGCTGTGGAGCAGTTTTTGCCTGAATCACAGAGCTGTGAGGCCCCTCTCAGCTTTATCCTTGTGCCCAAGGTCTGTGCTCTTTAGGCTCCTTGGGTCTCAAGTCTAAAAGTTCTCAGGGTCAAGTCTCCTGGTGGTCCCCTTGCTTGCTCCTCTGTCGAAGGCTCCTTTAATAGTCTCAGGGTGCTGCTTTGACAGTCATGCATCCCTCCCCACTGGGTCCCCACCCAAGGTCTGTGCCTGAGCTCAAGGTCTATGTTCAAAGTCCACTTTCTTTAGCCTCTTGGGGTCTTAAGTCTTGCTGCTCTCAAGAGCAGGTGCTACTGATCCCAGGTATCTGCCAAGTACTTAATGAATGCCCCACTTTGCACTATAGGTGGTGTTGGTGGGGGGGAGGTCGGGTGTTGATCAGGTCGCATTTTAATGAGAGCTATTTCACCCCATTATAGCATGGAAATGCCCAAATTCCGTGTACCTTCAATGCTGCGCCCTATTGTGGGGTCCCGCCATTCATATGAATTTGTTTTTTGTGTCCTTTTGAGGAGTCACGTGTAGGAGGGTTAAGAGAGATTAAGCACGCTGCTTCTACTCTGGAGGCATCTTAACCTGGAAATCCCCCCATCTCAGGTTTCAGAAGGATAAATTATTTGGAGCCTCACTATAATTGCTTGTGTAGAAGATTGGTTTCTCTCTTTGAGCATTAGACCCCTGTTTCAGAGAGATAGTAAACTTTCAAAAAGATGTAAGTGATTTCCATCACCACAGGTGCAAATGAACCCAGTTCATTTCATTAAGCCTAATAACCTGCAAACCAGGTGGAGAAATGACCCTTATATGCCTTGTGTTTTTAAAGCGACACTTTCAGAGGTATGGTTTTTGGAATAAATTATGTTCCCAAAGTCAGCTGAGAACCTTAAAACTTTTAATGAACCTTAGATGGATTGCATTTATGTGACTCTTTGTTAGCTAAAGGATAGGCCAAGCTGTTGTAGGATCCCAGGGGGTTTGTATTGATTAAACTTTTTCCTAGCTATTGATCATAGTCAGTAAAACTTACAAAAATAACTTTTATTGTGAGCAACATTTCAAGGTAAATCTACAATACCATTCAGACATGTGAATCTTGTGTGCCAAGAAAGGAAGAGCCTTCATTATTTTAAGTCTACTTAAAATTACCCAAGGAAATTGCTATAAAATTATTGTTACAATTTTAAATGGAAATATATTTTTATTAAGTCCCATAAAGATTCAGAATTGTTTATAGTTATATGAACTGAAATTGTGATTTCATTTGAGCTACAATTTCAGTTTATTCAAAAGTAAAATAACTTTGGCAGAACCCCAGTGGTTTTTTGGCTGGCTAAGGCTATAATTATATCGATGTCTATATAGGAATTGGTAAGTATTGAGTTGAGTAAGTGGATAACTAATATAAAACAAACAACTGCAGAGAACAAAAAGTTTCTCAAGCATCTTGAAGTATTCAAACTGATTGCCTACTAGTATCTAATGTTTCCAAGAATTTTTTCACTCTCTTTTTTTTAAATCCTTACCTTCTGTCTTAGAATCAATACTATATATTGGTTCCAAGGCAAAAGAGTGGTAAGGGCTAGGCAATGGGAGTTAAGTGACTTGCTCAGGGACCCACTGGGAAGTGTCTGAGGTCAGATTTGAGGCCAGAACCTCCCATCTCTAAGCCTGGCTCTCAATCCACTGAGCTACCCAAATACCCCCTTTTTTGACTCCTTCTTTACATGAGCAGAAAAATCCTACAAAGCTCTTATTTAAGTAAATGAGACTGCATACTATCCCAATATACTATTTTTCCTTTTTATCCTATTGCTAGCTCATAGGCCAAGAAGTAGGAAAAATTACATTTGTTTGATAAAAGAGCCTGAGCAATGTTCCTGAGAAAAATGTACGAGTCATGTTTGTAGGTTTATCTCTTGCAGGTGATGATGGGAGTTGTAGTGCAAATAGGGTGCATATCAACCCTGCAAAGCCTTGCTGCAGAATTTCTGACAGTTGATAAGGATTTAGAATCTTGAGGAAGTTCACTTGACCCTGGAGACTCGGGGAGAGGAGGAGGGTAAATCCGAGCTCTTTCTTTGGATTGAAACCTGGCCTATATTCTGCAGCTTTTCTCTTAAAAATTGTTAGCTTAACTACTTCCTTTGAATCTCCCTAACCTCCCTTATTCCCCATCTTCATTTTCCTTGCCTAATTCCCTTATTACATCTGGCAAGCACAGTTAACAAGAAAACCTGCAGTCTTCTGAAACAACAAAAATGAATCTGGCAAGAATAACATTTATTTTAGGCAGTGTCTCAATAATGGCTTGGTCACTTATGAAAGGTCTATATAACTTTTGGCTAGTAAAGGTACCAAATCTAGTACGATAAATGCTAGAAATACATGATTACTATAAATGGTTTGCCTTTACCCTAGCCAAGTGCATATGTTTCATCTCCATGGCTATTGCGATTATCCTATATATCTGGCAATTCCTTATAATCTCTAAGGCAGTTCTGACTCACCTGTATAATTACTTTAAGACATCTCTGGCAAAAACTGATACTGAATCCATGGAACTAGTAGAGAATATCAAGCTACTGTTCCAAGTGTTGAAACAAATTAGAGAGGGAAAAGAATTAGACAAGCACACAGTCCTCCAATTGGAGATTGTGGAATACAAATTTTTAGGACACAATAACACCCAAAAAGATCAACCAATCCAAAAACGCTGTAGTCTATGTATTACCAATTGTGGACAGGACTATTGTTCAACCAGGGGAGGGGATGGTGCACGTAAAGACATACAAGGCATTCATTCCAAGTGATATGGAAGTTCTAAAAAGGCGATTCCCCAAATTCTATGAAAAACCTTTCAAGAGCCTCAAAGAGTTAAATAGGGTGTTCACTTTATTCAACCTTAGTTTTGATGACCTTAGTTTTGGGGGATTTTTATTCTCCCTTGGAAAAGGAAAAATTCCTCAATGAAACTAGGATGAATCCCAACTTGGAATCGTGGCCACGAGTTCATCAAGACCTAGATTTTACACAACATGCCAATATGAGATATTTAATGGGTGCAGAGCAGAGTTGATAGAGGCAATGAGATTACATGCTAAAAGACCAAATGCAAAGCAAAAATTTGAAAAAATGAAGCAAGGGGAAGAACACCTGAGTAGTTTTCTGGATAGGGTCATTGAAGCTGCAGAAACGATTCTTGGTCTTAGAGACACCCATGCGCAGGATACCATTGACCACATACGGAGATAGTTTGTAAAGGGAACCTCAATACTGATACAAAACTATTTTAGACAGAGTTGTCCACAGTGGGAATCATTACCACTGGAGGAAGTAAGGCAACACGCAGCATACATTCATGATTCTAAACCCTTATCAACTGTCAGAAATTCTGCAGCAAGGCTTTGCAGGGTTGATATGCACCCTATTTGCACTACAGAGTCAAGAAAATTACTCTGCCTTTTGGCAGAGGGAGTCAGCAAAACATTTTATTCTCAGAGGTCCTATTAGTGAAACAGGCAACAATACTCACTGAGTTAATGCTGTGCACATAACATTGCATTTGGACTACAGGACAATAGAAAGATAGTAGTAGGTGCCGCAGGGAAAAAGTAGACCACTGAGTAAAGGAACTAGGTGCTGATTCACTATTTACCCATAGCTTGACTGATTCTAGTCTTGGAAGAGCTGCCTTGATCCTCCTCAGTGACTTTCAAGCTTCTCTTTTTAGGTCATCTTTCCTCATTATAGTATAAATTTCATTAGTGTAGGGACAGATTTCTTATCTATTTATCCCTAGAACTTGTTAAAATTCTTGGCAAATTTTAACCTCAATAAATTCTCTATCAATCTATCTATATCTATATATCTATGTATATATATCTATGTATATATATATATATATATTTATCTATCATCTATCATCTATCAATCTATCATCTTTCTATCTATCCATCGATATCATCTATCTCTATCATCTATGTATCTGTCTGTCCATCTATTCATCTGTCTATCTATGTATTCATCTATCATCTGTCTATCTATTATCTATCAATCATCTATCATCTATCTATTTACCCATCGATATCTATCTATCTCTATCATTTATGTATCTATCATCTATGTATCTATGTATCTATCCATCTATCTATCTATCTTTCTATCTATATATCATTTATCTATTCATCTATCTATCTGCCTATCATCTATCTATCATATATATATACATATATTGATTTAACCATCTATCTATCCATCTATCTATCTATTATCTATCCATCATCTATCTATCTATCTATCTATCTATCTATCTATCTATCTACCATGTAAACTTAGAAAACCATTTCTTCTCTTATGAACCTGATTAATGTCCATTGTGAAATTAAGTACTTGGACTAGCTGGTCTCTGATATCTCATGATACTTTCAGCCTGCAATCTGTTTGGTATGAAACAAGGGGAAGATTCTGAGGAGAAATTAATTCAAGCATAGAATTCCATTCAGAAATACTAAGGAACTGCTCCTGTTGTCACTTTGTCCATCACCATATACACTTAGACCAGTTACTTGTTCCTTGATGACCCTACCATTTTCTATTGATTTTATTATTCTGGCTGCATTGTTTTTACATATATATTTTTTAATTAAATTATTTTTTTTTGCTTTGCCAGAACACAATGAATGAAAATAGTAGCAATAATGGGAAGATCTGAGTTCAAACCTAATTTCAGACATTTACTAGTTGTGTGACCCTGGGGAAGTCATTTTACTTTTTTTTCTGTTTCCTCATTTATAAAATAGGGATAATAAGACCTACTTCTTGAGTCTGTCCCAAAGTAAATTATAGTTGTAAAGCACTTAGCATAGTACCTGATACATAGTATTTCATTTGACCAACTCTTTGCCATTTCCTTCTCCAGCTCATTTTACAGATGAGGAAACTGAGATAAATAGACTTGATTTGAACTCAGGTCTTCTTGGCTCCAGGCCTAGTGCTCTATCTACTGAGCCACCTAGCTGCCTCTAGCAAATAGCAAGTGGTATATAAATAATAGATGTTTACTATATTTTTTTTCTGAGGCTCCAGGGGTATCTCTTCTCTAGTATCATCATCTCAAGTCCCCATCTTCTGTTTCCTCTTTTGATTAGATACCAGTGTCTACCTGCCTCTTATTCAATTCCATTTAACTATTATTTAGATTTTTAAAAGAAAAGGTCTAAACATTTCTCCAGCACCTCAAAGATATGCTCTCTTGTTAGCTCAATTCTTTTATAAAATTGGTTCTTTGAAATTTATAAGCAGTTATACTATACTATTCTGCTATAGTTATACTATTCTGCTAGATGAGCCCTTCTCTCTGCTTCTGCTGTTTTAGGCTCCAAAGGTTACTTCTGAAAGTAAATTCTTGCTCCTAAGGTGCTCATCTCCCTTCACTTCTAAGAAAGTAAAATAAATATGACACTTTTAAATTTATGATTTATTTTGTTTCATCCTCTAAATTCTACCTGGGAAGTACTTTTATGAATCACATTTTATATATGAGGAAACTGAGGCTGAAGGAAATTGAATGATTTGCACAGAGATATACAGCTGGTAAATATCTTACAAAGATTTGAACTCGTCTTACTGCCTGCTGGTCCAGTGGTCTATCAGTGGTGCTGGCTCACAGAGAATAAATAGTCTATCTCTTTATAGTTTTGTCTCTCAATGAACACCATGAGCAAAGATGTGAAGCATTACCCCCAGAATACTGAGTTGAAGAAAAAAAAGATCTCAAAGTATTTTGGCTGAGGCTAGCAGGCATTTTTGAAGATTTTGGCAGTCAAAGAGGCTCTTTTTTCCTATATGGTTAGTTGACTAGAGACAGCTACAAAATATACTGAAATTTTCTGGTCTCTAAAATAACAATTAAATTCCATACAGTCAAAACTTCCCAGTCTCTCCATAATAGAGACAGTCTACATATGAGCTTCTTTCTGTTAAATTATATCAAAGGTTCATGTTTTTGTTACCCTAAATATCTATCATCTACATTGCATCTACTTATGATTTACATAGTAGTAGTATTTCAAGCGTTGCTTTCTTAAAAAACGAACAAGCAAAAACAGAAAAACAAAACAAAAATAAACAAAAGATCACACCCCTTTACCAGTTAATCTAGGATTGTATATCTTCACATTTAACTGTTGTTTTTTTTTAAATTGCCATTGATTTCTTTAAAATGTTCATAGGAAAAATATAACTTTATATATGTTATCTTTATTTCTGAAGAAACCATTCTATTAAACTATTATTTATTTGGATTTACTTCAGGAGCAAAATTTAAAACAGGAAAAAGAGATATGGAAACTATGGTTAGGTATGAAAATGTTATGAACAATATGACAAAATATAATGGCAATAAATTTGGTGGAGCAGTGGGTAGAATGTTTGGCTTGCAGTCAGTAATATTGGCTACAGACTCTAAGTAGCTGCATTGTGACCCTGAGCAAGTCATTTTAACACTGTTTGCCTCCATTTCCTCATTTTAAAAATGAGGAAAATAATAATGCCTACCTCCCAGGTTTGTTGTGAGGATCAAATGAAATAATATTAGTAAAATTATTAGCACAGTGCTTAGCACATAGTTACTATATAAATGTTAGCTATTTGTTAGTGTTAATATTATTATTATTATTATTATTATATCTCTACTTTGATTATTCTCTAACCACTAGTCAGTGATTAAAAATTTTAATGATATATATCAAAATTAGTACAAAAGATGATTTTTAAGCAGCATCAATACAATTCATTTCAATTTAAAAAAATAAAATGTCAGGTACCCTTCTAGGTGATGGGAATATATAGACAAAGGTGCAACAGGCCCTGCTCCTAAGGAGTTAATGTTCAATCCCAAGTATACTAAACGGCCACAACAATATAAATGGAAAGTATATACAAAATAATTTAAGCAGGTAGAAATGCTAATAACTTTGTGGATCAGAAAATAGTTTATATAAATGGAGTAGATCTTTTAAGGAAGAAAAAGATTTGAGAAGGTAGAGATGAGCAGGAAGTGTATTGCAGACATGGGGGACCACTCATGAAAGGAAATAGAATAGGAGATAGAATGGTGATATGTAAGGGTGTAGCTGGGAGTCCTGTTTCAAAGGAAGGGAGACAAAGGACTTTAAAAACTGCCTGCCCTTTCATTCACCCAACCATTGCTGGATTTGTACCCCAAAGAGATCATAAGGAAAAAGACTTGTACAAAAATATTTATAGCCATGCTCTTTGTGGTACCAAAAAAACTGGAAAATGAGGGGATGCCTTTCTATTGGGGAATGGCTGAACAAATTGTGGCATATGCTGGTGATGGAATACTATTGTGCTCAAAGGAATAAAGAACTGGAAGAATTCCATGTGAACTGGAATGACCTTCAGGAATTGATGCAGGGTGAAAGGAGTAGAACCAGAACATTATACACAGAGACTGATACACTGTGGTACAATCTAACATAATGGACTTCTCTAGTAACAGCAATGCAAGGATCCAGAGCAATGCTGAAGGACTTATGAGAAAGAACACTATCCACATCCAGAGAAAGAATTGTGGGAGTAGAAACACAGAAGAAAAACAACTACTTGATCACATGGGTTGATGGGGATATGATCGGGGATATAGACTTTAAACGATCACCCTAATACAAATATTAATAATATGGAAATAGGTCTGGATCAATGGCACATGTAAAACCCAGTGGAACTGCGCATTGGTTATGAGAGGGGGTTGGGAGGAGGGGAGAGAAAGAATATGAATAATGTAACCATGGAAAAATATTCTAAATAATTAAATTTTAAGACTAAAAAGCCTCAACAAAATCAAAGGAAGGGAGAATATATGAAAGAGAGTAATCTGGAATACCATTGGAAAAGGAGATATAGACCTTATCATTGAGGAATATTCTAGAATAACAGGAAGTCATTGAATATTTTTCATTGGGCTAAATCCCAATACTTTAATAATACTTTAACAAGTATTTTAGCTCTGTATAGTCTAGATTGGAAGCAGGAAGACAAAGTAGGGAGCTATTGTATTTGTCTAAGAGGGAGGGAATAAGGCCTAGAAAGAGAGTTAAGGTTGTGTGTAGAGAGAAGGGCAAAGGGAAGAGCGATGGAGTGAAAGGGCAGGAGATTAGGACCTTGCCAACCTCCACAATAAAAATATTGGCAGCTCTTGTAGAGGAGCACTTGACGTCAGATCAAGAACAAGACAGAAAGAGCTTGCCAGATCTTGTCAATTCTTTCCTCATATCTTTTTCAGTCTTATCCATCTTTCTTCTCCTCCAGTTCATGCCCTCATACCCTTGTACCTGGCCAAGTATAATTTTTTTAACCTTTACCTTCTGTCCTAGAATCAATACCAAATATCCTTTTCCAAGGCAGAAGAGAGGTAGGGGCCAGGCAATGGGGTTGAGTGCCACAGATAGAAAATGTCTGAACCAATGTTCAGACTGCATTGTTCTATTCAGGTCTGAAGAGTACTCCATGTCTTCCTTTTTCCCTTCCTCCCCACACAAAACTAACAAACAGTTTTGAATTGAGAACCTCTTGTCTCCAGACCTGACTCTAAAAATCATGGAGCCACCTGGCTGCCATCTCCAATTCTCTTCTTCCTTCGTCTTTTAGAATGCTGAGGGTAGTTTATTGGTTCTTATTTCAAGTGTGTTATTAATACCATCTCCTTCACATACATACAGACTTTTTGGGATTTCCCCCAGCTTCTTAATGACTTCCTAAACCTGAATAACATTTTATTTACTTTGTTTACATAAAAGTGATGGAGATTAATGGATTGAGAGGCAACATCAAGCCCATCAAACCATACATTGTGGTTTTGTGACCCTGGACAAGTGACTTTACCATTAGTACTCAAGGAAACTATATCTTTAAGTTGTAGAGAACAAGTGCCAATCTGCATTGGGAGAGGGATATTCCTCACTGGGCTATATCTGTACCCAGATCTGGATATATGTTTATACACACATATGTACACACATTTATGTATATGTGTTTTTGTTCAATGTATTTATAAATGATGTCTCCTTAAATATAATGTAATTTGCTTGAGGGTAGAGACCATTCCTTCTTATGCTTTTTATTCCTATAACCTAATATAATGCTTGTCTCTCACATGGTAAGTACTTAATAAGTGTTTGTTGACTGACAAATGTGAGAGTTACAGAGGTAAAATCTATATAATTTGACTACTATTTTGATTTGCCTCAAAGTATAGGGAAGAGTCAAGAATAACGATAATTATAGACACTAATGCCCTGAGCGAAGGAGCAAATGGACACTCTCCGACCTTTTTCATTCTTCTTTCTTGTTCTCTAGATGTTTTGGGGTCATTTGTCTACCTCACAATATTTACTGCAATGTTCTATTCAGGTCTGCAGAATACTCCATATCTTCCTTTTTCCCTTCCTCCCCACACAAAACAAACAAACAAAACTCCCAATCTTCCAAAGAAACTGGTCTCTTAGGAATAGGAAGATTTGATTCATGTGATAGATAGGCTTAATCTTCTTTGAGGAGATTTGCATTTTAAATAAAATTATATGAACTGAAAATGAATCTTTAAATATATTTTTTTATTTTACATGTTTCTTCAGAGACACCAGCAAAGCTGTAGTGATCTATCCCCTAGTCTTATTTCTCAAACTCCAAGACCAAAGGAAAAATGGTCAACAAATTTTCATTCCATTTCTAAAAGCTTGTTTACTCATTCAGACACTCACTTCATAGTTGTTGTTTTCACCTTTTCATTCTTAGAAATTAGAGCTCATCTTGTACAAGGCTTTTTATAGGTAAAGAAACTGAGTCCTAGAGTCCTAGGTTAATTGGTGTGCCCATGATTACACAGGAAGACAGCTATGGAATGTGTATCTGGGTCTCTTGATTTCAAATTAAGAAAGATGTCCTTTGATTCTCAATCAAGTATTTATAGAACTGCTAAGAAACTTCATTTATTATATAATATTTTATGTGTCACAGAATACCAGCCACAAAATTATGACTTCTTTTCCTTTGGAAATAAATTCAGTCACTTTCATAAAATTAGCAAAAACACAAACTGAGAAAAGGTACATAAAAGTTAAATATACTGTTAGAATGCTTTCTTTTTGAGATAAGTGAATCTGTAAACTTATTCAAGAACTGCTATCTTTTCATGAAAGGAAATACTGTAGATTTTGAAATGTCATAATATTCTTATTCCTTACACTCTACCTGTTCATATATGCTTACATATGGAATACACAATATACTTACATGTATACATGTATCTGCATGCAAATACATACATATAAATGTATGTTTTTACATAGAGATACCATCATGCACATACATCCAAACATGCAAATATGTAAACACATAGATATATCAACCTGGAAAGGCAGAATGGTTCAAAATATACCTGACATTTAACATTGATTCAATAATCTTGGATTCCAATCCTCTGCCTAACATTTACTACTTGTGGAACTCTGGGTACATCATTTAACCCCTATATGCCTCAATTTATTCAACTGAAAATGAAGATAATATTATTTTTGCCATTTCACATAATTATTGTGATGAAGGCACTAAGAGGCTATATAAATATAATTTTTATATTGCTAAACATAATTCAGACTTTCTCCTAACAACAGGTCAGTGAGACTTGGTCTTTATTATGCTTGAATATCTTTGATCTACACTGCTATATTTACTTTATCTCCTTGTCAATCTTGAACTCCATTATTACTTTTATCCTGGAATCTGGACGACTTGAATTCAAAATCAGCCTCAGACACTCATTGCCCTGGGCAAGTCACTTAATGGCTATCATCAATTATAAATGAGAATCAGGATAATACCTACTTTATGGTGTTGAGAAGATCACCTGAGGTAATATCTGCAAAGCACTTAGCTTAGTGCCTGGTTTATAATGAGTCATGATTAATCCTTATTTCCTTCCCATTCCTTTATTTTCACTTAGTGCTTCAGCAATATACTTCTATCACAAGGTCATGAAGAGCTCTTCATAAGTCTTGGATTGAGCACATTTAGAAAAAGATCTGTGGGAGTAGAAATCCAGAAGAAAACATATGATTTATCACATGTTTATATGAGTACGTGATTTGAGGTTTTGGTTTTAAAAGATTACACTATTATAAAAATGAATAATATGGAAATAGGATTTAAGTGATTATATATGCATATATATATATGCCCCTGTCAAATTGCTTGTCAGCTCCAGGAGAGAGGAAGGAAGAGGGGAGGGAAACAAGAAGAATCATAGAACCATGGAAAAATAAAATAAAATAAAAATAATGTCTTGGATTGAGGATTCAATTTCTCTTTTTAAAACCATAGTTTATATTTACATGGTGCTTCCTATTTGCCAGGCACCATGTTAAGAACTTTACAATTATTTTCCCATTTAGTCCTCACAGTGACCCTGGCATGGAGGGGCTATTATTATCTCCATTTTTTAGCTGAGGAAACTGAGACAAATAGAACACAGCAACTAAGTATGTGAGGCTGGATTTCAATTCAGGTCTTCTCAACTCCAAGTCAGTCTCTCAATCCACTATGTCACCTACCTACCCAAGTTGTGCTTTATCAATGCTACATTATTTCGGCTTTTTGTTCAGTGAGGCATATCCAAAATATAAATGCTTAATCATTTATAAGTCATTGGAAATCTGATTTCAATGGGATATAGAGAAAATATCTTGGGATATGAGTCAGGTAGAACTCAAAAGAATTCTAGATTCATATTCTACCTCTCAAGTTTATTAGCTCTGTATCCGAAGGCAAGTTAACTTCTATGAATTTGTTTCCTCATCTCCAAAATGGCATGTGGAATCTCATCTCAAGATATTATTATGAGGAAAAAATGAGATTATAGTTATAGAATACTTTATAAACCAAAAATTTCTACATAAATATCAGCCATTATCATTACTGTCTCCAGTGGTCATTATGATCCATACATTCTCATCCTCTGTGCTTCTTGTTCATGTCCCCCCATTAATCTTATTTTTTATGTCTTTACCCTCTGTTTTAGTATCAACTCTAAGACAGAAGAGTGGCAAGGGCTAGGCAATTAGGTTCAAGTGACTTTTCCAGGGTCATACAACTAGGAAATATCTGATGACAGATTTTATCCCAGGTCCTCCTGACTCCAGAACTGGCTTTCTCTCTGCTGTGCTACTTACCTGCCCCACCACTATGTTATCTAGTTGTCCCCATTAATCTTCTATAGAGAATCTATACAAAAAGCTTAAGGCCTTATTTTAATATTTAATTTTAATATTTAAAACATAAGATATTTTAATATTTCATTTATAAAAATGTAGCAGTTAGAATGCCCATCTATTAACTTTCGCATGACAAGATTAGGTCCATTTCTCATCATGCTATTCCTAAGAGATCTATTTTAGACAATGTCTTGAGTGTAAATCATCTTTGGGAATATGCTGTGCATTACTTATATTTGCAATAGATTCTCACATTGCTATCTAAATCATTTGCCATTTTGATCCCATTTTCCATGATTCATAACCATAAGACTGCTGCTAAAAAAATGTATGTTTCTTTGCAGGTGGTAGGGAGACTGCGTGAGAGACAAAGGAAGAGACAGAGACAGAGGCAGAGAAAGAGAGACAGACAGAGAGACAGAGAGAGACAGAGACAGAGGCAGAGACAAAAAGAGAGAGACAGACAGAGAGATAGAGACAGAAAAAGAGAGAAGGAAGAGAGAGACAGAGAGGGAGAGAAAGAGAGAGAGGAAGAGAGACAGAGAAAGAGAAAAGGAAGAGAAAAACAGAGATAGAGAGGGAGAGAGACAGACAGAGAGAAACAGAAAGAGAGACAGAGCATGTGTTGACATCGATTAGCTAGAATATTATTTTTCCTATTCAATTATAGATTCACTTCATTGCCTATCTGGAGAGGCCTTCCTAAATACACATACACAACCACACACACACACACACACACACACACACACACACACACACACACATACACATAACACACATGGATTGAATATTTTGGTCTGGAAAAGGGTGCTCTTTTTCCATTTACTTTTTGAGTGTTTGTTCTCCTTGTTGTTTTTGAGTAATATTTTGTTTTTAACTATGTGGACAATTCAGTTTATCTCCCTTGAATGATTTTAGATCTCTTCAAGGAATCCATGTGGTACGTTGGGCTGCATAAAATACGCTCAATGGCACCTACACACAGGAGCATCTAGAGGGTCTTACCAATTACATGAAATCTGTCTTCTAGTTTGCTCCATACAGGACATCCTCACAGAAAGTAGTAAACATGTTTCAGTTTTCACAAACATGTGTTTCCCTTGTTTATTCCTAAACTGATATTGATAAATAGATGTTGATAAAGCAAAGTAATCTATACAGGTACATCAATCAAAGAGTTTTGTATTGAAATGATGTGAGAGATAAATAGTTGCAGGAGAGGCTTTAAGTCTGATTTTTTTGCAGTCAAGTGATAATTGTGTGTTTTGTTTTATTATCAACAATAAACAACATGGTTTATAGTCTTTAAGTGACTATGAAGATGTGTTTTACAGTGGAAGACAAGGTGTGAAAGTTCATCACTTCCCTTTTTATATTTCCATTAATGAGACCCTCTATCCTCATGAGAGGCATTGACTTGCCTAGGATCACAGAAATGGTTTTTGTCAAAGGTAGAAGAACTTGACCCAGTTCTTCCTTCCCCATGGTCAACTTGCTTTCTATCCAAGATGTCATGTTGCTTCTCAAGGCTCATCCTTGCATATGCTCACAATATAAGAGATTATTTTTTATTCAAAATTTATTCATTTTCTTTTAATAACAAATTTCATATGTTTCCCAAAGTTGTATGAATAATTATTTTTTCTAATTTTATAAAATAGTTTTTGGTAGTTTGATAAGTATGACACTGAATAAATAAATTACTTTAAGTAAATTTCCATTTTTATTATATTAGCTTGACCTATTCAGAGAAATTAGTATTTTTCCATTCATTTAGATCTAACTATATTTGTATGAAAAATGTTTTGTAATATTATTCATATAATTCCTGCATTTGTCTTGACAAATAGATTCCCAGGGATTTTATAATGATTTTAAATACAAGTTATCTTTATAACTCTTGCTGTTGAGTTTTGTTGGAAATATATAGAAATACTGATGATTTCTGTGGGTTTATTTACTATCCTTCCACTTTGCTAATGTTATTAATTATTTCAACTAGGTTTTAGTTAATTTTTCTAGGATTCTCTAAGCATATCATCATATCACCCACAAAGAGTTATAGTTTAGTTTCTTTTTTGCCTGCTTTAATTCATTCAATTTATTCTTATTCTCTAATTGCTACTGCTAGCATTTTTAGTACAATATTAATTAATAGACACAATAATGGTCATCCTTGCTTCACTACTGATCTTATTGGGAAGGATTCTAACTTGTCTCCATTGCAGATGATACTTGCTGATGGTCTTAAGTAAAGTCTACTCATTATTTTAAGGAAAGGCCTTTTTATTCCTATGTCTTCTAGTGTGTCCAATCAGAATGGATATTGTATTTTGTCAAACACTTTTCTTTTTCTGCATCTACATTCTCTATTAGTTTGATTATTCAGGATTCGGAAGTTCACAGACTCAGATGTATACAGGAGCACAGAAGCCATCTAATCCAACACATTTGATCAGGAATATCCTCTATGCCATTCCTAAGAAGGAACTGTGTAGTATAGTGTAGTACAAAAAATCAAGCCATTCCCCATTTGATAAACAGACAAGGGACATGAATGGGCAATTTTCAGATAAAGAAATCAAAACTATCAATAGGCACATGAGAAAGTGTTCTAAATCTCTAATAATTAGAGAAATGCAAATCAAAACAACTCTGAGGTATCACCTCACACCCAGCAGATTGGCTAACATAACAGCAAAGGAAAGTAATGAATGTTGGAAGGGATGTGGCCAAATTGGGACAGTGATGCATTGCTGGTGGAGTTGTGAATTGATCCAACCATTCTGGATGGCAATTTGGAACTATACCCAGAGGGCTATGAAAGACTGTCTGCCCTTTGATCCAGCCATACAACTGCTGGGTTTGTACCCCAAAGAGATAATAAGGAAAAAGACTTGTAGAAAAATATTTATAGCCATGCTCTTTGTAGTGGCAAAAAGCTGGAAAATGAGGGGATGCCCTTCAATTGGGGAATGGCTGAACAAATTGTGGTATCTGTTGGTGATGGAATACTATTGTGCTAAAAGGAATAATAAACTAGAGGAGTTCCAGGTGAACTGGAAAGACCTTCAGGAACTGATGCAGAGTGAAAGGAGCAGAACCAGGAGAACATTGTACACAGAGACTGATACACTGTGGTACAGTCGGACATAACAGACTTCTCTACTAGCAGCAATGCAAGAATCCAGAGCAAGGCTGAGGGACTTATGAGAAAGAGAACTAGCCACATACAGAGGAAAAACAACTGCTTAACTGCTTGAACACATGGGCTGATGGTGATATCATTGGGGATGTAGACACTAAATGATAACTCTAGTCCAACTATCAATAATATGGAAATAGGTCTCAATCAATGATACCTGTAAAACCTAGTGGAATTGCATGTAGGTTAAGAAGGCATGCAGGGGGTTTGAGGAGAGGGAAAGAACATGAATCATGTAAGCCTGGGAAAATATTCTAAATAAAATAAATTTTTTTTTAAACCCTTGTACTTCAGTGTATTGTCTCAGAGGTGGAAGATTGGTAAGGGTGGGCAATGGGGGTCAAGTGACTTGCCCAGGGTCACACAGCTGGGAAGTGGCTGAGGCCGGGTTTGAACCTAGGACCTCCTGTCTCTAGGCCTGACTCTCACTCCACTGAGCTACCCAGCTGCCCCCTAAATAAAATAAATTTTAAAAAATCTTTCAATGGGGAATCTAGGTAGCAAATCGATAAATTGCCAGGCCTGGCATCTAAAGGCCTGGATTTAAATCCAGCCTCAGACAATTTTTAACTATGTGACCTTGGACAAGTCATAGTCCAAATTGCTTAGCCCTTGCCATTTTTCTGTCTTAGAAGTGATACTAAGATGAAAGGTAACTTTTTGTAAAAATGGACCCTTTAGTGAGGAGAAACTCCCTTCCTCCTAAGTCTATCCATTTTATCTTCAGTTAGGAATTGTTAGGAAGTTTTCTCTGATCAGACTGAATAAAATTCCCTGTAGTGTCTACCCAGAGGGGCTAAGAGAAATAAAACAACATAAAACAAATCAGTTCTCAGACCTTTTCTACTTGACAGCCAGTCAAACACTTGATGACAGCTATCATATCTGTTCTAAGTTATCCTGCAAGTTTGAAATCCCCATGTATTTCAACTTCTCCCTATATGACATTATGTCTAGATGTTTTCTCCATCCTGAGAGTCCTTATCTGAACATTTTCTTATTTATATTTCCTACCTAAAATGTAGTGCCCAGAACTGACAACACTAATCTATATGGTCTCACCAATGCATAAGATAAATGGACTAGAACTTTCCTTGTTCTGAATTCCAAAATAGAAACCAAATGCCACTATTAATGGAGCCTAAGACTGCATTAGCTCTCTTGGCTTCCTTGGAATATTTCTAACCTGTACTGCATTTGTATTACATTAAAATGTGGCAGGTCCGCAGGGGTGTGCTAGAGCCAGCTCCTAAGAGCTGATAGTTTAATGTTCAATGTGACTATTTGTGCCTTAGAAACTGGCAAACACTACAAAACAGGGTTATCATAGTTGATTGTCTAGACTTAATATCATGATGGTGAAAATGCTAATAATGCCAATTAATCTTTAAAATTTGAAGTTTGTATTTTTTTTTGTTTTTCTGGAGAGCTAGATTTTAAACATTTACCACTTCGTCATTGGAGCTATATATTTTAGTGCATAATGTGCTAGTCAAGGAGATCTGAATTCAAATCTTTGTACAGATATTTAATAGCTATACAATCCTTGGAAAGTCACTTTATCTTTCTCAGCTTCACTTTTCTCTTAGAAAAAGGTTCATCAAAAATTATATCTGTCTAACAGGAATCTTGTGAAGATCAAATGATGTCATCCATGTATACAACTTGTTAAACCTTAAAGTACCAAATAAAATATTAACATTATTAAAACTTCTAGAAATTATCCACCAAGACTGTTATCTTTCTATTCCTCCTCCATCTTTTATTGTAAGATTGATTTTGGGGTGACCAAAGTATAGAATTTTACATTTTTTTCCTTTTAAATTTCCCAATTGACTTGATTCATAGTTCCAATAAGCGAATATCTTTTTGGATACTAATTGTATTATATAACCCTACACATCATCTTCAAATTAGGTAAGCATGCCATTTATGCCTTAATCAAGGGTACTGAATGAAATATTTAAAGAAAAATGCTTGCCAAACTATCCTTAAAGCATGCAGATCCTTGGGAATATTCGACTTGACATCCTCCTCTAAAATGTTATCATCATTGAAAATCTTTCTTTTTTTCTTCCTGTTTACTCAGAGAACTATAAATCCATCTAATTCTCTTAATGACTAGGTCATATCTCTCCTACTTGTCCAGAATAGCATGAAATAATTTGTCAAATTATTTCCCAAAATGTCAATGAACTATCCACAACTTCCCCCTATTTTACTAGTCTACTAAACTTATTTAAAAGAAAAAAAGTAAGGTGTATCTGAGATCAAATATTCATTTAATGATACTGTTGCTTCTTGGTCAGAGCTTATTTTTCTAGAGAAGATATTTACTGACAATTGCTTTAATAATATATTATATATTTTTCAAGGAATTGAAGTAAAATTTATTAATCTCCAGTTATTAGATCCTACTTGTTTTCAGCTTGGCAAAGATTTTATGTGTTTGCTAAATGGAATAGTTTCTTGGCCTTCTCTATGTGATGATATTTTTATATTAATTTAGCTTCTGTAGGAAATGGTGACAATTTTCAATGGCTTTAACTTCATTCATATATAATTTTTCATCTTTGAGGTCTTATTCAATTAGGTTAGGTTGAAACCCCTGTATTTTTAATTAAATTTTATTTTTCTTACATTTTTTATATTATTTAAAATTTTTTTACATTTTTCTACATTACATGTAGAAATAGTTTTTGACAGTTATTTTCTGACATTTTACAATTCATATTCTATCCATTCCTTCCTCTTTCCTTCCCTGTCTCCTCAAGAAGGTAAATTGTCTGATATAGATTATGTCAGTGCTTTCATGCAATACTTATTTCAATATCCCCCATTTGTTAATGGAAGGCACATATGACATATAAAATTTTAAAATTTCAAAGAAAATAAAATGAAGGATGGCATGCTTTGATGTAAAATCAGATTTTAATATTTTATTCTTTGGCTATGGGGGGTGTTTTTTTAAATCACTAGTACTTTGGGATTATCTTAGAATCCTGTTTTGCTGATAATAATTTAATCCTTCACAGTTGACTTTCATACAGTATTTCTGTTACTATACACACTACTTTGATCCTGCTCACTTCCCTTTGCATCAGTCCATTTAAGTCTTTCCAGGTTTGTTTGTTTTTTAACTTATCCTGTTCATCATTTTTTTAAACTCTTACCTTCTGTTTTGGAATCAGTACAGTGTATCAGTTACCAGGCAGAAGAGTCGTAAGGGCTAGGCAATAGGAGTTAAGCAACTCGCCCAGAGACTCACAGCTAGGAAGTGTCTGGAGTCATATTTGAACCCACCTCCCATCTCAGGATCTCAATCCACTGAGCCACTTAGCTGCCTCCCTGTTCATCATTTTTATGGCACAATATTATTACATTATAATCATATGCTACCACTTACTTAGCCATTCCCAATTGATAGACACTCCCTCAGTTTTTGTAATCTTTGCCACTATGAAAAGAACTGCTGTGAATATTTCTGTATAAGTAGATGTTTTTACCTTAACTCTCATTTCTTTGGTATACAAAACCAGCAGTGATATTTCTGAGACAAAAGGTATGCACAGTTTTATTTATTTATCTATTTGTTTGTTTATTTATTATATATTCCCTTTGGACTTAATTTCATATGGTTTTCCAGAATGGTTGTATCAGTACACAGTTCCACCAATGGTGTATTAATGTTCCAACTTTTCCATATCCTCTCCAATATTTATAATTGTCCTTTTTGATCATATTGGCCACTTTAATGGGTATGAAGTGGATCTCAGAATTGTGTTTTTTTTTTAATATTTTTCATTTTACTAATCAATCATGATTTGGAGCATTTCCTTCTAGATTGCTTAAATTTCTTCATCTGAAAACTGCCTATTCATATCCTTTGATCATTATCAATTTGGGAATGCCTTGTATTCTTACAAATTTGACTCAGTTTTTTATATATTTGTGGAATGAGACTTTTATCAGACATTGATTATAAACATTTTCCCCAATTTGTTGTTTCCCATCTAATCTTAGTTATATTTGTTTTGTCTGTATAGACACATTTTAACTTAATGTAGTCAGAATTATCTATTTTATCTTTGTAATGTTCTCTATGTGTTATTTGATCATAAATTCTTCCTTAACTTTTCTATGTTCTCATAATTTGTTTATGATATTCCCCTTTATTTCACTATATTATTTCTTAGCCAGTACTGGAAAACTTCCCCACATACACCTTATAGTATTGTTTCCCTCCTTCATATTTTTCATTAATTTATTTGACATTCTTGTCTCTTCTAGATCAGTGGTTCCCAAACTTTTTTGGCCTACTGCCCCCTTTCCAGAAAAAAATATTACTTAGCCCCCTGGAAATTATTTTTTTTTATTTTAATAGCAATTAATAGGAAAGATAAATGCACCTGTGGCCATCATCGCTCCCCTGGATCACTGCAGCACCCACCAGGGGGCGGTGGCGCCCACTTTGGGAATCACTGTTCTAGATGAATGTAGTTATTATTTTTCTATTTATTAGAAATAATTTTGGGGCAATTTGATTGATATGGCACTGAATAGGTAAAGTAATTTAGGTGAGATTGTTATTTTTATTATATTGGGTCCCCTTGTACTTCATGCAGATGTCAACATTTTGATATATACTTTGTCTTCTTTCATTTTTGTGTTGAAAGAGAACATATGAGGTCTCCACCCATTTTGTTGAATCTGCGTTTTGCTTTATGATTCCATTTATACCAGGAGATTGCCAATTTTGTGGTGACATTTCTTTTACCTGTGCATCAATTTATTTTTTCATTATATAGGAATCTCCCATTTAGGATATCAACATTTTTTTATTTGAAAATTATCCAAGAACCTAATGCATTTTCCCTCTTTTCCAAAACTGTGTTACCTTTGCTGTAAAAAAGGATATGATACCACATAGGAATGAAAAACCTTTTTGTATTTTTTTGTGAAAAAAAATTTTTTAAGTAGCTTCTGGATACAGCTATCTGACTCAGTGGATTAAGAGTCAGGTCAGAGGCAGAAAATCCTGGATTCAAATGTGATCTCACATACTTCCTGGCTGTATCATGCTTGTCAAGTAACTTAACCCCCATTGTCTCTAGACCTTAACTTTCCTCTGCCTTCGAACTAATATACAATATTGATTCTAAAGTGGAAGGAAAGAGTTAAAAGTAACTTGAGTAATAATGAATTATTTTAATTTGTCATGTAGAAATTTGGAAGCAAGTCTAACAAAGTAAACAATTTAATAGAAATGTGTAACTTCTTAATTATAAATAATTAGCTTTGAACACATCACACTTTGACCAATATTAGCTTTGAATCTCTCCTTGCCTCTCAGGTTTCACTTTTCTAGGTTCTCATTTTCTTTCCTAGGCAGCAATCCAACAAATAAAGGCAGTTAAGCAGAACTACTTAATTTTACTTGAAGTAAAAATTCAATTTCAACTCTGTGAATGAGCTTTTTTAATACCAGTGTTTTGAATGGAAGAATACACACCTCCACATGCAAGAAGAGAAAATTGAAATTCAATATTTATTTAAAAATGCATAATAATCATTATTCCAGTCTTTAAAATTTGAGTTTGGTTGCACAATTAAAATGATAAGCATACTTCATTCAAACTCTGGTATTCAGTGCCAAGATTGGCATGTTCAAAGTTACTTTGCGATGGCCCAAAAGAAAACAAAAATATAGTGAGGCATCTGTTGAGATAGAAGAGGTACCCATAATTTTCATTGCACTTTTCTTCTCTGACTTCTGGCTTTCATACTTTCTTTATAATGACATCTAAAATTTCATATTCTTTAGGAAGTTTTGTCCAATCCTCTTTAATGCCTCTATTGATTATTTCCAATTAATCCTGCAAATATCTTATTTGTGAGTTTCTTGGTAGCAAGGATTGTCTTTTTTTTCCTTTTTTTATATCCTAATTACTCAACATAGTTCTTTAAACATTTTAGGTATTTAAAGAATATTTATTGACTGGCTCAAAAGCATTGTTGTTCCTGGATCAGAAATACATTCAAAGAGCCTAGTTTAATTATTAAATAATTGGGTAGTAGCACAAAGTAGCATAAAATTCTTTTTCTGGAAATATGTAACTCCACTACCATATGATGTGGCATACTTTGCTTGGTATGAATTGGTCCTCTGTCTGTATCCCTTTGAGAATCTCCCGTTAAATATAAAGCTTTCCTTTCTAATATATTGACTAATGTAGCATATTATCAGTATTGATATTAGTGTAAGAGATAAAAATATATTTTTGAAGAAATCGATAACAAAAAAGGGAGGTGGAATAATTACCGAGTGAGAAAGAAAGATAAAAGACAGGCAACTGTCCTAGGTTCAAAGCCGGCCTCAGATACTTCCCAGCTGTGTGACCCTGGGCAAGTCACTTGACCCCATTACCACTCTTCCATCTATGAACCAATATGCAGAAGTTAAGGGTTTAAAAAAATCAAATAAAATAGAGTACTGGGATAAAGACAGGCAACTGAGAGGTACACTGACACCCTCAAAATAACAAAGAACATGAAGGTCTCCAGTACATTGATGTATTTGTGAAATGTTTTGGAGGGGCAGGGTAGTGTGGTGGCCTCTAAGAGCTGGACATAGTCAGGAACACCTGGGTTCATATCCTACTTTTAATTCTGCATGATCGTTGATATGTCTTTCAAACTGTGAATATCTGATGACTATGCAGGATTAATAGTTAAGTTTTTTTTAAATGTCTGATTCTATAATACTGAAGGGAGCATGAAACATATGTATTGACTTATGATAAAATATTGACTTACGATAAAATATAGACAAGAGTCCTAGACAAGAGAAAGCAAGCAGTTGTATGCTAAAGAAACCATAGAGCATATGGTTCTAGCAAATAATGTATGGATGCTTAATCCCTTTTTTTGTAACTCCATATCAAAGAATACATGCTTTTACCCTTGCCTAAGATAAACTCCCTCTTCTCTCAGCTTAGTTTTTTTTTTTTTTAATCCTTCATGCCTTGTATTATTGAAAATGGCAGCATGGAATTCCTGCAAAATACAGGGTCAAGCCTCACCAAGAATTCCAGGGGACTCCAGGAATTCCATGCTGCCATTTTCAATAAAACAGTCTATACTCATATTTCACCACTTCCATGGTATTTTTATATATTATCTTCACAGTTGAGGATTCTAGGCAATGTTATAGAATATTGTTATTAACAAATCTATTATCTCTCATCAAACTTGTAAGCTATGGGAAATAATTCTATAGATGTCTACAAAATACCAAGTGTAGTATTGGAAATATTTGTGTTTCTTCCCACTTTGGGGATGGCTTAGCCAGTGATCAACAGACTCAGAAAGAAGGATTGTTAGTCCAGACAGTTGAGTGGGAATTACTCTATAGGTCAAACTTGAGAAATTCATAAAAGTATAGATGCAGGGACCGGGGAAAAGGCTGTGGTATGATTCTAGGAACAAGAGGTCCAAAACTGGAGAGGAAAGTAGTTGGGTAAATGCATCCAGACTAAAGTTACCTCAGAATGGGAGCTATGAGGCATAGGCTAGAGGATCTGCCTCAGACAAAGAATGAATCAGAGACTTTCCATAAACACCCCTCATTCAGAGAAGGACAAAGGAAGAATAAATTAATCAGTAATAGCCTGATACTTTTATACTATGGAATTGTTGTATTCATCATTATTAATGCATTTCTCAATAATATAAGAAATACATTAGCTGAAAAATATTTATTGTAATAAAAAATTTTCCCCCATATGATTGGAGATGTCGACTCTAAATGATTACCCTAATGCAAATATTAAGAATGTTGAAATAGGTCTTGATCAATGACACATGTAAAGCCCAGTGGAATTGTTCATTGGCTATGGGAGGGGGGTGGGAGGAGGAGAGGGAAAGAACATAAATGGTGTAACTACAGAAAAATATTCTAACTTAATTAATTAAATAAATAAACTTTAAAAATTTTCCCCTCAAATAATATTATGTAAATTAGAAAAAATATTTAAAATATGACTTTAGGAAAGTGAAATCTATAGAAACTGGCATCATAATTTCTTCTCAAATGTGAATATTTTTCAAATACTTTGGATATTTTAGAATTTAACCTATTTATTCATAGGATGCAATTGCTTCCATTGTGTTTATCATGTTACTTAATGAATACCTTTACATTTCTCTGTAGATATTTCATTGACCACAGTGCTGAAGATGATAGGTTTTTCAACATTGATGCTAATACTGGAACCATTAAGACTGCAAAAGTCCTCGACAGAGAGGAAACACCGTGGTACAACATCACAGTCTCTGCTTCAGAAAAGGGTAAATTGTTTCTGTGATACCATTAATGAAAACATTTATACTGTATATCAGCATCGATTCCACTGTCTGCCTTTTGCTTGATCATTCCCTTCAGCCCCCACCCTCATCCCCAGAATTTTACCTCAGTCCTCAAAACAGGATGTCCTAAAAGAAAAACCCAATGCTTATTTTGGAGTATAGCAGATCCTGTACTTCTCATGAATATACATGCTATCCTAGAGCATGGTGTAATTTCCTGTGCTTACCACATTGTCTGTGGGGTCCCCAAAAGAAAACATGGCCTGGAATATGTGAGAACCAGCATTTCCATCTGCTTGACCATTCAGCAGGCTAGGTACAGCACTTTAGTTAGACTTTAGATTCTTCCAATGGGATACTGCTGTATAGACTCAAGACAGTTTGTTTTCCTGATCCTAGACCCAAAGACTCCACAGTGAAATTACAACTGTTAGTGCATTACTGCCCAGCCCTTTACCTAAGGAGACAGAATTAATGTATAGAGAAAATGAAGATAATTTCTCCTTTTAAGGAGTATGCTGAAAATCCTCTTCTATGTTCAAGAGACACCAAAGATCATCTCAAAATGTATTAAAATTCATGATAAATAATTTATTATAGAGTGAGCATGAATGTAGTAGATAATGGTGTTATAGAACTGGAAGGGAGCATGGAGGCCATCGCTTCCAACTCCTCATTCTATAGGAGAGGGAAAAGAAATGCTAAAGATTACTGAAACAAACATGTTCCCTAACATTGATTCTATGAAGTAAGTTATAGCAAAAAAAGGTGGGGCAGAAGTAATAATTTACATAAAGCAGAGGGAATACAACTTGTTTGCCACGTACATGGGAAATAAAAATTTCCCTTCAATTTAAGAAGGCTTTAAATTAAATTTTTTGGAGGAACTTTAAATTAATTCATTGATGATTCAATAAATCTCTAGGTCATTATAGTAAAATTTAGGAATTTCCACCTTACAGATAGGTAACATAAATGGTTACTGGCATAAATTCCTTTGATCCTTCTATTATATAGAGAGCACAGTGCCAGGAGACTGATTTTTCTAACATCCATTTTTTATACCTTCAAGCGTATGATTCTATAGCATCTTCTCAAGCTACGTTTATTATGAACAATTGAATCTACCATTTTTAAGAGCTTCATTTTTCTTTTCAAGTCCTGAAAACAGATGATCAATACATGTGGTCATACAATCAATCAAAATTATCAGAATGTCAGAGTAACTGAATTGTATCCATCAACCCAAGTCTTGAGCCATGAATAGGAATCTTGCTTAGAGTGAGGCAGGAAAGGAGTACAACAAATACAACCCAAATTTCATTATTTTTGTTTTGGGGTATGGGTTTAACTGCTATCTGAGAGGAAAGGCATTTTACAGAATGAGGTTGAAATAAATAGCAGGATTATCTAATGAGAGACCTTGAGGGTCTACACTTTTGGCTCATCTGGCAAACAACTCCCATCGCATGTCTTGATTTGTTTCCTATTTTCTTTCTTGGAACAAATAATATAATGTGGTTGGAAAATAGTTGCCTCCTCTGGAACCTGAATGATGTAAATACAAATGTATAGCATATATGTGTGTGTATTTGTATATACATATATTCATTTGTATAATTTTAATATAGATACACAAATATGTACTCACACATATATATGAAATATATACACATATACTGACATCTAAAATATCATATGTACTTACTAACTATTAGTATGTTCATACAGCAGATATAAATAACAATATATGGGCAAAAATCTTCATAAATATGCTTATGGGGACAGATAATTGACTTTTATTTTTATGCAGTACCTATCTGGAGAATTGAACTAATGCTTTTCTACTGAGTGAAATTATATAGTAAATACTAAAATCTTGAATTTTATGGCTTATAATAAAAAAAATCCTTAGCTACTATCTCAGTGTGGTTTACAATACCTATGAATAATATCGTTTCAATGTAACATGTAATAAAACATAATTTAGTCCTAATCACAAACAGGTGCAAAGAAAGAATGAACATTAACTAAGATTTTAAAGCCACGTTGGGATAATATATAGAGAAATACAAAGAAGAAGGAAGTATGTCTTCAGGGTACAGAGAAAAGTCTTTCCATTGTAATTGTTTTGAAACCACTAAACATCAGTGATATTAATCTTAGATGTGTTTCCTAAAGATTATCTGAAATTTTCTCTCTCCGCAATGGGCTTGAAAACTTTTCCCATTAGACTTGTGTTTATTTTCATTATTGTAAACTTTAATGAAAATCTATTTGGACCATGCTATTTCATTAAGGACTTTGTGCCTGCTGCCAGCAACCAAGTTAACTCAAGGGCTGTTTCATTCTATTCTATTTGGTTCAGTTTTTGGTCAATTGTGTGATCGTTCCATTGATCAGACAGATTTTTTTAATGATTAAAAGTATAATGACTAAAAAATATCCTCAGTGTCACAGTGGGATTGCCTGTATGTGTGTGTGTATTCCTTGGATGTGGACCATTGAGTATGTTGAGAGAAAATGCTGGGAAGGGAAGGAGGGAAACCTAAACATTGACTATTCTTAACTGTTAAATGTGGGGTGAAAAGTAAGACAGTCCTCCTTCAACTTAAGGACCATAAAACAATATGAACTTTCCTAAGAACTGACTGCCAGCTTCTGGGGGTCTTGAATTATTCAATCATTTTAGTGCCTAGCCTAATGCCTCTGCATATATTAGGTACTGAAAAAATGTTTGCTGAAATTGTTAGTGCTCTATCTCACGATGCTACCCAACTACTTCACAGTTGCCTATTTCTGTCACTACCACCCTCTAAATGCCTTTTCTTTTACAATGTGCTCCTCTCCCTGAACCGAATGACAGTACATCTGCCATTTGACTTACTTTATCGAAAGGAGTAGGGAGAGGGTAGGGAGCAAGGGACTGGCCAAGGTCTTACTTCTTTCATGCAGATGAGTGCAAAACAATTTTATTTCACTAGAGATATGTAATTAAAGGAACGATTATTGTATGCCAGGTGCTTTGATGGAAACAGTTACCTCTATTCTCCACATTGTTTTGTGGGATGAAACAAGAACAAAAGTTTGAAGGTTTCCTGAAATTGTTCCCTGTTGCCTTGTAATCGGAAAATTAGTTTTTTGTTGGCACTTGCATATAATAAAGCAAATATCCATTTGAACAGAGTGGGTGGCATTAAGTCCCTCCAGTGCCTAGGAATTAGTTTTCTTATTGTCAGTGAGCTTATTTTAATTCATTTAATTTGTCTTCCAGAAAATATGCTCACATTCCTGATTTTTTTAGTTCCTAGAAAGACTTTAATAGGCAGATTCAGATTCCATAGTTGTATTGTTGTTGTTGTTGTTCACATCAAATTCATCTAGAATATGTTCATTGTTCCAGACAAAACCAATAAATAACATGATTTTTTTCTCCTGTGAAAAGCACAATCATTGCTAAATATGGTTGTCCTCATAATTAAGAAGTCTTCCCCAAATTCAAATGATCAAGTTTTGGATTTCAAAAGGAATTAGTAAATGTTTCATGTAGTCATCTAATTGTGTAGATGAGGAGGTTGAAGCCTAGAGAAGATAAGTAACTTATCTAATATCATACAGCTATTGATCCCGAACTGGAACGCACATTTTGTCAGCCCTAGTCCTATGTACTTCCATTATTTATGTTGTTTACATATTATTGCTATTGGACCAGGCATATGTATATGTCAAATTCTGAGAATACAAAGTAAAGCCCAAAGATTTGAGGAAATACAATTGGTTTTACCAGATAAGTGTAATTCATTCATATTCTCTGAGCTTAAGTTCTAGGGGCTACTACCCCAACTCATACCACAGAGATACAGGGATAGCCCTTAGGGGCTGTTAGTGAGTTGTCCTTGTAACACACTAGGTCAGAGGTCCCTCACATATTGTGGTTCCAACAATAATTATTAATTCAGTCAACCAGACTAGATAAGCTTTTAAAAATGGTTAATTCACAATAGCAAAATAAATGGTACAATTGATGCAAATACTCCTTCCCCAAAATCTGATATGTTTTCCTTCAAATGGACAGAGTCAAGAGGAAGCAAGTTCAAGCGTATTTAGCCCACATATACAAAGTTCAATCAGAGATTCTGGTTGATGGAAGTAATTTTCTACAATTTATGGAGGCGCTCAAGAAATTCCCTAGAGGCGTTGTGTAGCTTCTTTGTTTCACTTCATGGGGAGACATTCATTCAATTTTCTTCTGCTCTCAAAGAAGGTTCTGACCCTAGATGTTCCAAAGACATGACTAGGACATTGATGAGAAAATAGGAAGTCCTTAAGTTTTTAGACCTCTGAAATTCATAATTCAGTTTCTTCCTCCAGCCAAGATGGGATGAAAAATCATATGGGATAGTCAAATTCTGATGTTTTTCTTTTCAATCCCTCACTCCCAAACAATTCTTTCTCAGTGGCAATTTTCTCTTCTATCACCAGACATTCTTTTCTTTTTTAGTTTATTTGATTATTTTATCAATAAATAAATACTATTATTTGATAATATTGATTTAAAAAAAATTTAACTCTCAATTTCCCCTCCTTTCTCAACCTTGCCTAGATGGTGAACAATCTAATATAGGCTCTACATGTGCAATCATATAATGCATCTCTCCATATTGATTTTTTTGTGAAAGGAAACAAAAAACAAGAACAACAACAAAGAATTTATGAAAGAAAATGAAAAAACCCTTTCTTCTAGATTCAGAATCTATTAGTTCTTTTTCTCTGGAAACAGAAGACATTTTTTATCATGAGTCCCTTGGAATTGTTTTGGTCACAGTATTGCTGAGAATAACCAAATCATTCACAGTTATTCATTTTAAAACATTGCTGTTAGTGGGTACAGTTTTCTCCTGGTTTTACTTACTTCCCTTTGTCAGTTTTTGTAAATCCTTCCAGGTTTTTCTGAAATCTTCCAGCTCAGCAATGCTTATAGCACAGTAGTTTTCCATTTTGATTATAAGCTGTTTTGTAATTGATGGGTATGCCTTCACTTTCCAATTCTTTGCCACCTTGAAAAGAGCTGTTTTAAATATTTTTTGTACATATATGTGTTTTCTCCTTTTGTTTTTTAAATATCTTTGGGATACAAACCAAGTAATGGTATTCCTGGGACAAAGGGTATGTACTGTTTGCTCTTTGGGTATAAATCCAAATTGTTTTACAGAATGGTTTAATCAGTTCACAACTCTCCAGCAGTACATTAATTTCTCAATTTTCCTGCATCCTCTCCAAGTTTTGTCATTTTTCTTTTCTGTCATAATAGCCAATATGATAAGTGTAGAGTGATATCTCATAGTTGTTTAATTTGCATTTCTCTAATAAAAATGATTTATAGATTTTTTCATCTGATTACAAATTAATTTGTCTAAGTGGGGCAGCTGGGTGGCTCAGTGGATTGAGAGCCAGGCCTATTGATGGGAGGTTCTGGGTTCAAATCTGGCCTCAGACACTTCCTATCTGTATGACCCTGGGCAAGTCACTTAAACCCCATTGCCTGACCTTTACCATTCTTCTGCCTTGCAACTAATACCAAGTATTGATTCTAAGACAGAAGGTAAGGTTTTAAAAAGAATTAATTTGTCTAAGAATTGCCTGTTCATTGGGAAATTACTATATTCTTATACATTCAGCTCATTTTTTCATTTATTTTTTAGTTTTTAAAATATTTTCCCATGGTTACATGATTCATTTTCTTTCTCTCTCTCCCCAATCCTGGAGCTGACAAGCAATTCAACTGGGATATTTAAATGTGATTACTTGATACCTATTTCCATATTATTCATTTTTGCAATAGAGCAGTCTTTTGAAATTGAAACTCCAAATCATGTACCCATATAAAGAAGGGATGTTATATATTTTTCTTCTTCATTTCTATTCCAACAATTCATTCTCTGAATTGGATAGCATTCTTTCTCATAAGTCCCTTAATCATTGCATTGCTACTAGTAGCAAATTCCATTACATTGAATAGTACCACAGTGTTTCACTTTTCCTGTACGATGATCTCCTGGTTCTGCCAATATCACCCTGCATCAATTTGTTGAGGTTCTCCCAGATCATATGGAATGGAAATCCTCTGGTTCATCATTCCTTACAGCAGAGTAGTATTCCATCACCATCATTTACCACAGCTATTCCCCAATCTAAGGGATTGACTCATTTCTACTTGTTAAAAGGAACAAAACAAACAAACAAACAAACAAAACCTTCCTGTCACAGTTTCTATGTATTAATCTTCCATTCTGTTTCCCCTCTATTTATCTTGTTCTCTCTCCTTTCTGATCTTCCTCATGTGTTTTCCTTCCTACTGTCACCTCTCCAATTTGTCCTCTCTTCCATTAACTTCTATCCCCCTTTCCTCATCCTTTCCCCCTTCTACTTTTTTTATAGGAGAAAATAGATTTCATATCTAATTTATTTTGTATGTTCTTCCTTCTTTGAGTCAATTCCAATGAGAGAAAGATTCAAATACTCTCTTCTCCACCTCCTCCATCTTCCCTTTCACTGGAAAAAGATCTTTCATGCTTCTTTTATATGAGATAATTTATCCTCCTATATTTTCCCTTCCCCTTTTCATAATGAAGTTCTCTTCCTCACTCCATAGTTTTATTTTGTTAAATATTAACCCATCATATTCGACTTACACTTTTAACTCAATTCTATATATACTCCTAATTTCTCTAATAGTGATAAACTTAGGAGTTACAAGTATTTTCTTATGTAGGGATGTAAACAGTTTACCCTTATTGAATCTTTTTTTGACTTCCTATTTATCATATCATATCCTTCCTATTTATCATTTCATTCTTTTCTTGAATCTTGTATTAATCAAATTTTCCATTTAGCTCAATTCTTGAATCAGGAATGCTTTAAAGTCCTCTGTTACAATGAATATCCATTTCCCCCCTGAAGGATTTTACTCAGTTTTGCTGGTAAATGATTCTTTGTTATAGTCCTAGCCTTTCTGACCTTTGAAATATAATAGTCTAGGATCTACAATCATTTAATGTAAAATCTGCTAAATCTTGTATTATCCTGCTTGTGTCTCCATAATATATACTTTTTTACTACTTGCAATATTTGCTTCTTTACCTGGGAATTCTGGAATTTGGTTATAATATACCTGGAAATTTTCCTTCAAGGATTTCTTGAGGATAAGTGGATTCTTTCGATTTCAATTTTAATTCTCTAGTTCTAAACTATCAAGGCAGTTTTCCTTGATAATTTCTTGAAAAATGATATGTAATCATTTCCTTTTTTTAAAATCATGGCTTTAAGGTACTCAATTCATTTTTAGATTATTTTCTAGGTAAGCTTTTTTTTCACTTAGATATTTCACATTTTCTTTTATTTTTTCATTCTTTTGACATTCTTTGTTTCTCAATGTCTTATGGAACCATTAACCTCCATTTGCCCAATTCTAATTTTATACATTTTTTTTCTACAGTGCATTTTTGAACCTTTTTTCCATTTGAACTATTCTACATTTTAAATTATTTTCCTCAGTGAATTTTTGCACTCCTTTTTCCATATGACCAAATCTGCCTTTTAAAATATTCATTTGATTTCTATTCCTTTTTTTTACCAATTGGCCTTCTCTGGTTTTTAAGATATTATTTTCTTCAATATTTTTGTGCCTACTTTACCAAACTGTCAACTCTTCCCCACCCCCGTTATTTCCTTGAGTTACTTTCATTTCTTTTCCTAATTTTTATTCTACTTCTGTTATTTGATTTTTTAAAATTTTTTTGTGCTCCTCTTGGTTTTCTTTCTGGGTTTGAGAGCAATTCATATTTTTCTTGAAGACTTTGGATATAGCAGTATTTACTGTTTTCTTCAGAGTTTGTGTTTTGGTCTTCCCTATCCTCAAAATAACTGTATGTGCTATGTTTCTTTTGCTGTTGTTGTTTGCTCATTTTCCAGACATTTTCTTGTTTTTTTTTTAACATAAAAATTTGTTCAATGTGAGCTACCTTCCTATGATGGAGGAGACACTATTACTATTACTAACTTTTCATTCTTTCCTCAACTGCTTTCAAAGATAACTATGGGGTTCTCTAAGTTTTCAGTTCTTCTAAGGCTGGAAGAAAAGGTTGTTAAATATTATCCTGGTTTGTGCTCTAGTCTGTGAATAACTGGAACCATTATCTTCCACCTTGGCCAATGACAAGGGCCCTCTGCTGCCTTTAGGCCACAAGTGCTGCTGTGAGATAGGGCTCCTCCTCACCCTGGCACTGTGATCTTGATCTATGTATGAGCAAAGTAATAGAGTCCTCCAGCTAGAGCCAGCAGAGGAGACCCTACCATCTCTTTCTGACCAATTGTGTGACCTCCCTTTACTATCTGTGGTAGAAAACTCCAGAAGCCTTGGCTGCTACTTCAGCCACTGCTAAGTCCTGGGCTGGTTTGCTGAGGTGCAGCCTGCTTTGTTGCACCATACTTCCATCTGGTGTGATAGTCTCCTCCTGCCAACCTTCTAACTAATCTTGACCTGTCCTTTCATGTATTCTGATGCTCCAGAATTCATTTTGAGGTATTATATAAAAAATTGTTTTGGGGGACAATTTGGGAGGGATCAGGAGCCTCTAGATATTTTCTCTGACTTCTTGGATCCACCCCCACTCAAATTCTCCACACATTTTTTCAATTCATATTTCCTTCAGGCCAAAGTGCCTTGATATTTTAGGTTCTCAGCCAACCTGAATACTCTTCCTGTTGAAAATCACTTTCATTTCTTCTAATGGTTAATCAGGAACATTTAAATCAATAAAGGTTTTCTTACATTTAGTTAGAATGGCTTTACTTGATTTGTTTCAATTTGTTCCTTTCTGGTTATGGTACCTCATTAAGATACCAGAATTTTATTGCTTACTTTAGGCCAATTGGGGTAATTTAATGGATTTACTCAATTAACCTAACATACCATTTGTTGCTTTATATCCTCCATGAATTTTTCTCTAGTGAAGGATTATGTATTATCTTTTACAACATGATGAATATGAAAATATGTATTACATGATGGCATGTACAATCTATATTATATTACCTTCATTAGGGGGAAGAGATGGGAAGTAGAAAGAGAACATGGATTAGAACATATCATATATAAATATTAATAAATCATATTGACATTTAATCTGGAAAAAAATAAAAAGTTATAATGATAAAAAAGAAATAAATTACAATTAAATCTCAGGCTAAGGATTTTTTCCAGGAATGTTTTTAAAAGTAGAGTAATGGTAAAATCAATTGTATAAAAAAATCAAGCCATTCCCCAATTGATAAATGGGCAAGAGACATGAATAGGCAATTTTCAGGTAAAGAAATAAAAAATATCAATAAGCACATGAGAAAGTGTTCTAAATCTCTAATAATTAGAGAAATGCAAATCAAAACAACTCTGAAGTATCACCTCACACCTAGCAGATTGACTAAAATGAAAGAAGGGGAGAGTAATGAATGCTGGAGGGGATGTGGCAAAATTGGGACATTAATGCATTGCTGGTGGAGTTGTGAACTGATCCAACCATTCTGGCTGGCAATTTGGTACTATGCTCAAAGGGCTATAAAAAATGCCTGCCCTTTGATCCAGCCATACCATTGTTGGGTTTGTACCCAAAGAGATCATTAATAAACAGACTTGTATGAAAATATTTATAGCTGCACTTTTTGTGGTGGCAAAGAACTGGAAAATGAGGGTATGTCCTTCAATTGGGGAATGGCTGAACAAATTGTGGTATATGCGGGTGATGGAATACTATTGCGCTCAAAGGAATAATAAACTGGAGGAGTTCCAGGTGAACTGGAAGGACCTCCAGGAACTGATGCAGAGTGAGAGGAGCAGAGCCAGAAGAACATTGTACACAGAGACTGATATACTGTGGTAAAATCGAATGTAATGGACTTCTGTACCAACAGCAATGCAATGACACAGGACAGCTCTGAGGGATTTATGGTAAAGAATGCTACCCACATTCAGAGGAAGGACTGTAGGAGAGGAAACATATAAGAAAAACAACTGCTTGAACAAATGGGTCGAGGAGGACATGATTGGGGATATAGACTCGAAACTACCACACCAATACAACTATCAACAATTTGGAAATAGGTCTTAATCAATGACACATGATAAAAACAGTGGAAATGGGCATCGGCATGAGTGGAGGGGGTGTGGGGGAAGTGAAGGGAAAAGTAGGAGCATGAATCATGTAACCATGTTAAAAACAAATATTAATACATTTTTTAAAAAATAAAAAAAATAAAAAAATATGGATTAAAAAAATAAGTAGAGTTATGTAGTAAAACTCTTCCCTGAGAAAAGAAAAGATCATACAGGACCATGAACCCTTCTATTAGAAGTACTCCAAGTATTATCTAAAGGGATTTAAAGTATCAGATGACAGACATGACTTCTAAGGCATCTGCAGTGAATGGAGTTGCAAGTGTTCACAGTGATTTGCAATGAATAGGCTATGAGGACACATGAATGTAAAAGAAAAAAAAATCTTTTACAGTAAAGCATCCTAAATTCCATTTGGAAATGATTCACTCAGAAATAATATATGTTGAATGTTATGCTATGAGAGAGGAAGCCTGGAAAGCAAGAAAGATTATATTTTGCATTGGTAATCAATGATAAAACATGAACTTGTACCAATGTAATTCACTTCAGAAACAGGTAAAGTGCTTTCAACTTCTATGGTTCTAATTTACAGATCAAAGCCACTCTGCCTTTCCTAAGATCAAAGGCACAGCTTAACCTTTTGAAGCTTCCAACCTGTTTTACACTTAGCAAATAATTATTGAGAGGCACTAGGCATTTCTGGAGGAGTAATGACTGACTGGAGGAAATAATGGCCTGAAGTCAATCAAAAACTGTTAATTCTGGCTAGTCATTATTCTAAGAGGAAAGTTGGAAGCTAAGGTCTTGACTATTATTATGAGGCAAAGATGGGAAGAAAGAAATTCCAAATATATAGATTTTCTGCAAATTTTTAAAAGATTCTATAGGAACTTACAATAGATGATCATGTTGGTTTAAAAGAATAACAGAGATAGAAATTTAAGGAAGCATTTAAACAAAAATGAATTTGTTTCATAACTGGTCAGCAATTTCCATGCTACAAAATGCAAAAACATATTTTAACCATTTACTTGCCCCTAAAAAAGAGATCTGGGGATCAAATCTACAAGTTTAATTTCTGTTGCCAGGTCCTTATGTTTTCATATGTTTATATGTTTTCTTATGATTCATTACAATTAGAAATGTTTAATCAATATTTTAAAAATGTAATCATTTTGAAGGAGACATATGGGAACAATTAAGATGTTTCCATTTTTCAAAAAATGATTTAATATAATTTATACCCTAATATCTTAGCCCCTTCCTCCCCTCGCTATACCATAAAAGCTTTCATCTAATAAAATATATATGTATAGATAGATTGTGCATTTCATGTTTCTATTATTCAGTTCATTCTCTAGAGGTAGACATTTACAAGTAATTCTTCAAATATAAATTCTAAAGCTATATGTAACGTTCTATTGGTTCTACTAATTTCATTTTTCATTACTTTATGTAGAACTTTTCAAGTTTTTTTAAAAAATTAACCAGCTCTTTCTTTCTTATCATACAGCACAATTTGTCTAGTCATTCTTCAATTGACAGATTTCCAATTCTTTGCCACCACAAAAAGAACTGCTATAAAAATCTTGTACCATACAGTTTCTTCTTCCTTTTTCTCTGATCTTCTTGGGAACAGACTCAGTAATAATATTGCTGAATCTAAAGGTATAATTTTCTGCAAATAATTCCAAATTGCTCTCCAGTTTCGTTGAATCCATTCGCAGTTCCATCAACAGTGCATCAGTGTCCTCATTTTTCCACATCTTTGCCAATATACATCATTTTACCCTTTTATCATTTTAACCAATCTCATAGGTATCAGATGATATCTCAGAATTGTTTTGATTTGCATTTCTCTAATTTAGATTTGGATTTAGAACAATTTTCATATAGCTATAGACTTTGATTCCTTCATCCAAAAACAAAAACATTAATAAATGAGCAAAAGATATGAGCAAAGAGTTATTGGAGAAAAAGATATTACTAAAAAGCAGTATTGAGTAATAATAGAAAGTGATACTGATGTGGGAAATTTGCTTCTCATTCATTTGAACTATTTCTTTATAAAATAAAGGCTTTGAGTACATCATCTCTAAGGTACCTTCCAAACCTAAAAGTCTTATAATTATAGTGCAACCAAAAGTTAAGGGATATGTAAGAGCAAAATTTCAGTTAAAGTAATACTCCCCTTAATTACCTAATGGTAAAGGTAAGAAAAGCATTTTGTAAGTTCAAGGTGCTATACAAATAAATTACAACTGGTTAGTGTAATGATGGTGATTTTACTATTACCTCCTGTAAATTAAGCCTGCTTTTTCACATTTAAGGTTTTGGAGAGAAATAGATTATTGATAAGACTCTCCTTTAAAGCTAACATAATTACTTATGCTATTAATTTTCAAGTTTCATTACATGAATGCTTGAAAATGTTATTTCTGCTATTTTATTTAGGTAAATTTCTAGTTACATTCAAAATCTAAAGTTATTTAGAAAATGTTCTTGCTTAGTCCAAAAGGAACTATGTAGAAGAGTTCAATTAACTTTAAGTGTTGTAAAATTCACATCCCATGTAATGAAATTCATTCATAGACTCTGGAAAGATCAAAGAATCTAGTGAACCAAAATAATTCCTACTACAAAAACAACATATCTTCCAGGGTAAGTCATGATTTTTAGAGCATAGATAATACCAAGTGATTGATTTATTAAGTTAATATTCAAAATAATCCAGTATTTCAGGGATAGCCATAGTTTTTTTATTGTGTTTGATTTTTTTAAATACAAGAAATGGAACTCTTACTGAAGAGGAAAAGGAATCTGAACATAGAAATGATAAAATTTGCTCTGATTTATCACTTTCTTTTGAAAGACTGGATATAATAAAGTTTAGAATACGAATACTTTCGAAATTATACATCTACTAAACCAATTTAAACAATTTTTGTTTACTTAGAAAGTTGTACTGTGGATAGTAATGAAGATAGTTTATATTGTATATTGTTCATTAATCACTCTTAGGGAGAGAAAGCAATAGAAAGATTGGAGAGACACAATTAATAGAAGAACAAATTAAGGAAAATGTTTTTATTAATTTTTTGCCCAGCTCATTTTTCTCTGTCAGGAGTGAGCAGAAAATTCTTCCCTCCTGGTATCTGATAGTCACATATGAGATGGCTGAACTTTTATCTACCCATTAATAGTGCATCTCTAGTAATAAGAGTAAGAATACATTTATATATGTAGCATTTAGTGGTTATAAAAACTAATTTTTCTTAGCTAATTTTCATAAATTAACTTTTTGTTTTCAATCCACAACTCTATAATTTAAGTAGTGAATACTGCTTAAGTAGTATTAAGTACTGAAGTTTTCTCACTACTAATCAAAGAAAGATAGTACAAGAAACCAGAAAGAGCCCTAGATATGGAGTAAGATTTGGGGAATCCTGTTTTTCCTCTGCAGTGCTCCTCCAAAGGTGGACACTAAGTGCTTTTGGCAACCAGGAATCTGCACGAATGCATAATGTCAAAGCAAGCATAAAGTGCCCCTCCATTCTTTTAGTACCAAAAAATGTCCAGATAATTCATTGAGTTCTCTCCTATATAGTATAGAAATAAGATATAGTGACCACATTCTAGAAGTGTTTATGAGTGCCAATATGATTCTCTGGAAAGAAACTGAGACCAGGAATCAGGAGAACTGGGCTTTAGTTTTGACTCTGCCACTAAACCTGGGTAACATTGGGAAGGTTACCTAACTTCCCTCTGCTTCTCTCTTACTCATCTTTAAAATGATGGCATCTAACTAGAAGGGCAGTTAAGTTGTATAGGGGATAAAGTGCTGGACCTGGAGTTAGACAGATGAGAGTTCAAATCCTGCCTTACATAATTACCAATTGTGCATCCTTAGAAAAATCATTTAAGCCTTCTCAGCCTCATTTTCCACATATGTAGAATGAGAAAAAAGTATCATCTCTCTCACTTAATTGTTGTGAGGACCACTGGGATAACATGTATAAAGCAATTTACAATCCTTAAAGTACTACATAAATACTACTATGAACATGTGAGTAGATAATTTCTAAGACTCCTTCCAACTCTAATATTTTCTAAAATAGACCAAATAATAGGCAAACCATCTGCTATAAAAGCCTAACACAAGTGATGTGCACATTTAGTTCCCTCTAACCAATTACTACATTTCAGCACTAAGTTCCTTAATCTCTCTAGAAATGAGGGAAAAATTCTCATTGAATGTTAATATCACTGCTGAGTCTAAAATATCGTTTTGTACTGTCTACTATGATTTATATATCATGTCCCTGTTAGGTTCTGATGGATGATCCATTACTTCTCAAGTGTTATTAAGTATTGACTAAATGTAGGAAATTGCAGATAAGGGTGGAGGAGAGATGGAATTTTTTTTTAAAGGCTTATATCAACCCCTTCTGCTTTCCTCATCAGATAATTTTTTAAGTGGCTATTGGGGCAGGCAGGACTTGAGAGGCAATATTGGTGTTGTGGAAACAACACCAGCTCTGATGTCAGAAAATTGTGTTAGAAGTCTTGGCTAAAATGTTTACTAGACGTACCCAGCAACGCCACTACTATATCTGTTCTCCAAAGAGACCAAAGAGAGGGAGAAAGGACCTCCTTGCACAAAGACGTTTATAGCAGCTCTTTTTGTGGTGGCAAAGAACTAGAAACTGATATCCATCAATAGGGGAACAGCTGACCAACCTGTGTTATATGATTGTAATGGGATGCTATTTTGCCATGAGAAATGATGAACAGGACAAGCATAAACTACTTGTAAAAACTTAAATGAAGTGATGCAAAGTGAAGTGAGCAGAACAAGGAAAATGTACAAAGGAACAGCAATAATGTATGATGAACTGTAAATAATAAGGATTTTTAGCAATTCAAGGCTCCAAGAAACTAGTAATGAAAAAGATTATCTACTGCTATAAAAGGAAGTGATGGAATATGAATGCAGACTTAAGCATGCAATTTTCCACTTTATTTCCTTCATGAGTTCTTTATCTTATATGGGCAACATATGTCCTCTTCATGTTGGACATGTATACTGCATAATAGCTCATGTATAACCAAATCCTATTACCTATCATCTAAGTGATGGGGGAGGAGAGAAGAAGGGAAGAGAACATGGACTGCAAAATATAGGAAAGCAATTATTTAACATTATATCTATGGATAATTTGGAAAAGAAAAATATAAATTTTGGGGGGAAAAAAAAGATAAAAACAACATTTACTAGATGTGACAGATTGTCACTTAGTATTTAGGCGACTCAGTTTCCTTACCAATAAATTGTGACATTTCTATTTCTCTGTTGATGTATATCACTCTGCCTCTTCTTGTCACTCATTCTGTCTCTCTCACTTGTAATTTCACTGACATAAAGCATTCCCTCAACTGAAGGAACTGTACTAAACTGTGCTAATCACCAAATATTAGGTAACTTAGAGTATCACATTAATATCTAAGAGGTTAGATGTTTTATGATCATAGTGACCTGAAGGGACCTTAAAGATCATCTACCTAGATCTATAGAGATCGAGCTCTATATTTTTGGGGGTCCTGAATGGCGTTTAGTGGCATCGGATTGAAAAGACCAGAAACAGAAAACTGAGAATAGCCAGACTAGTTCCAACATTCTATGAAGTCAGAGTTTATTATATACTGTTTTCACGCAAAGAAGACAAAGAAAGAATCACATCTGTGAAGGGCTTACAAATCACATTTAAAAAAATCCTTGGAGGCTTCAAAGTAAAGATAGAAAAGAAACCAAGGCCGAATTTCCACCACCAATTAGTAGAGGGTTAATTCTGGGAGCAGAAATATATTCCATAGAGATTTTTACTAATTGAGTCCTGTCCTCTTGATTTACAGGACTGCACCTGGTCAGATAGTCTTGTCTAGCTTTGTCTGTGTCCGGCCTTGACTATATTTTTTAGAGTTTAGGTTTCTTAATTATCAAGGAGAAAAATGGTTAACTCAGTAGCTGCTGGTCTACTAAGGACTCAAAGCTTTCCAATAAGAATATTAAGAAAAGGTTGGGATCTGAAAATGAGTCAAAAGAGGAGTCTCAGATTTTTACCCTAGATGGTCCATTCTGTCTGCGTCCTGACATGCAGTGCAGAAAAAATCATACACACAGTTTTACTTGCCAATGATTTTGTAATGGGATCCAGATAAAATATCTATTATAGACTCTTATTTCTCTAAATGACTTCCAATAGCCTCATAGAGGGGTCAAGTTGATTTTGGATTAACCTACCTGCTGGTACCAGAGCTTTTCAGGGCTCAGATGACCAGGACCAAACACAAAGACTGCCTCAGCCTGGATTGGTCACATAGGGAATCCAGATATCAGGCCCTATCCAGACCCTCTTTCTCCAATTGGCCTTCCACATATATCCTTCATTTAAAGGATGAAGAAACTGAGGCACAGGAACTATTGGGCAACTTGCCCAAAGTCACACAATATTGTATGTAAATTCTAGTAAGTAGCAGAGCAAAAATTTGAACCCAAGTCCTCCTTATTTCAAGTCCAGCATTATTCACTGCATCAAACTTTCTTTCTGTAAATGCCTTGCCTAGAGATAATGATAGGCTAAACACATCAGAGGTAAGACTTGAACACAGATCTTCTTGATTCATATGCCTGCTCTCTATCTATTCTTCCATTCTGCTTGGAGGGAGAGAGGAAGAAAAGGGAATAGGAAGGGGTTAGGGAATAAACATATTTACTTTAATTATCTCAAAAAATATTGCGATGAAAGCACTATATGAACTAGATGTAGAAATATGAGCTATTGTTATAAAGTACTTTTAAAAAAGATTCAGGCCTATTCCTTTTGTTTTCTTAAGATCTATTTAACAGTATCTTAAAATCATGAAACCCTCTTTAAAGATTAAGGACAATGATTTGTTAGGGTTTTTTTTTTTTTAAGCACCACACTGTTTTTCTTAGATTAATGATCAAATCAATTCTTCATTTCTTAGATTCTGACAGCATACAATGAATTCTGACAATTTTCTCTCACTTCAGTTCCTGAATAACATGTAATTTCCTTGATATGACAAAACATCATTTTAGCACTCCTGTTATGCCTTAGTGTTCATATTTCTTATTTACTGGTGTTAATGAGTCTCAGCAAAGAGTGGATCCATAAAGTTGTCTTGTATCCTGCTATAGCACCTTGAGCAGGTGACAAGCTCGGATGGTAAGATCTGTTTTAATAAAGACACTAAATGATATATATTAAAATGACAAAATACCTCTTTGTGTGTTTTACAGATAATCCTAGCTTGCTGAGCCATGTTGCAGTTGGCATTAGAGTCCTGGATGTCAATGACAATCCACCAGAGCTTGCTAAGGAGTATGATATTATTGTTTGTGAAAATTCTAAGCCTGGCCAGGTAAGTCATTACGCTATATGTTAGATTTCTCTTTCACTGAAAGAGACAAAATTAGCAGCCTTCTTTCCATTAATGCTATTTTTACATGTCAAAGATTCTATAGATGAGTCTCATACACTAGGAAGGAGTTGAGGTTCTTCCCACTGTAAGTTTCTGAAATAAAATAAAAATGACAACACATGATCATTTCAACACTTAATGAACAAGGTTATTTAAAACTTTCCCTTTTCAATTTACCCAATTAGACTGTTCTTCCCTAGAATCAAAAAGGACATGAATTTATCACTTCAGCTCAAGATACATTTATTTCATACTATGTGCAAAGCTACATCCCATGTCATGGGAAAATAGGAAAGTAATAATCCTGAAAGAAAAACATAGCATTGCAAGTTTCCATATACAACATTTTCAGCCTTTCCCTGATATCATGATTTGACTAATGGCCTGGACCTTGGGGTCTTCTCTAAAGTAAGAAGGAAAGCAAAGATCCAGTTAGACAGATGATAAAAGCTAAACCACTAATAATAACAGAAATTTGACCTCAGTACCAACTGGGACCTAGATGTTAATGTTTCTTTGAAACTTACTTCAAATAGCATTTTTCTCTCAATTTTGATATGTGTATACTTGGAATCAATGTTTAATTACTGATCACATTTTAATTTTAATAGGCACATTTTTCTTCTTAGTAATGACATATCCCTCAAGCAAATTCAAAATACTCATTTACCAAGTCATAAACTAGTCCTGATCTGCATTAATGCAAAAAGTTCTTACTGCAGAAGTTCCCCACACACGAAAATTTATAGATCTCATGCATTCGTGACTGAAATATTTTGAAAGTAATTTTAATAATAATCTTTTTTTCTTAATTTTTGCTCTTTCATAAGAAGGTTCTAATAAGTGATTTTTGATTTATGTATTGATCAATAATACAGAATATTGAATTTCATATGCTTTGTAGGATTCTTAATGGGGAGATTAGAATAATCAATCATGCTATTGGTATAGTCCATAGTGTTTTATATTTGTATTACTAACTCATTCACTGTCTTCATGAAGCAATGTGAAACTTGAAAGAACCCTTTTACCCTAAGTGATATAAGAAGCCCGTTTGGTGGTTTTGAAAATGATCTTTAGTAATCACAGATTTTAAAGCTGAGATGTTTCCATTCTTTACACTCAGAATTGCTGTTCTGAATATTGGAGATTTTTCTTCATATTTAGTGCTTTTAAGTACTTGTGCAGTGTGTTAGCCAGAGTAAAAGTGAGAAAGAGATCTTAGAAGTCGATTTTCTGGGAGCTCATTTATGTTGCAGAGTTATGTGTAGTTCAATGAAGAATCGATTGCTTTCAGAGTCCCCAGTGCCTTCCCTTTATGAATACCTTGTATCTAAATGTAAATATATGTGGCCTTGGCAAGGAGCAGGGGCTTTTTTGGAAGCAAGGATTTAAACTGCAGATAGCAGTGCCCAGGCTAATTTTGGTATCAATATGAAAAGCCACAAACCATTCCTCAGAGTTTGTGTATTTTTTCATTTAGGAAATAAATTTAAACTTCATTGAAGTAAAAGAAATATTAATAAGAAATTCATTCATGTATGAAATTTGAAGTCATTTTCCAAAGCAGAACTTTGTTCCAAAGATGTAATACCTACCTTTGCTAGGAACTTTATAAAAAAGGACATTCAATTTTCTCTCATGACTTGCTCTTCTATCCTCTTTCCTTTCTCTCAGAACTAAATTTACAGCAGATTAAGAGGAAAAGTTAGAGGGATGAAAAAAGGAGGCAGTGAATTTTGTCCCTCTCCTGTAACCTCACCCTTTTGTCTCTGCCAAAAGTCAGGAGTTGAGGGAGATTCATTAAATCTGATTGCTAGGGAGTATATCAAATTTAGTCAGTGTCTGTGCCACCTCTCAAGCTTAGGTTAATGACTAGAAACAGGGAGCAAATACTATTAGCAAAATCACTAATTGGGGGTTCTATTTGTAAGGTGAAAGATAATTTATTAGCTGAGATAAGAACTTGTGCCTTCCTGAAAAAAAGGTTATACTGGGAAAATGTTGACTAAGGTCCAGCCTTTGCTAGAAAATAAAAGGGATTGGCAATTCATTAGACTTTTTATTTATAAATTTAATGACAAAAAATAATATCCACAATGAATTTTAAAGGACCAACTAGAAACAATGAACTATTTCAGATGTCAAGTGTAATAAAGATGATCCCTGTTAATGAAATAAAAAAGCATTTTCACAATTCTAGATGAATTAGATATTAGTCTATATTCTCAGAGAAAACATTTATTGGTGTAAACTTTTTGACTGACATCCCCTCCCACTGAAAGGATAAGTGACTTGTCTATGGCCTCACAGACTGTTATGTAAGACAGAAAGCCAGCTCTATACATTAGGTGACATTGCCATTTTTTTTACTGTGTTCTAGGACTAATTTAATTATGCCTTTTTTGCTCTTTTATGGAGTACAAATCAAATGAAATAATTAGTAAAACTAAGTTTGAGATTATATTGATCTAGTAATTCATTCAATAAAAAATACACTTACTCTTACTGCATCCTCTAGTAGAAACAGCTGATATTTATGGAGTGCTTTACATATATATTAGGCCATTTGAAGAAGGTTCCAGAAGTTATTGCTGTTTTGTTTTCAGTGGAGTCAGGGGAACAGACTAGGATTTGGACCTGTGATTTTATTGGCATAGGATCTTCCCAGTGAGTGAACTCCCTCTCCTGATGTAGAGTGACAAGGATTCTAAAACTCATAGTTTTAAAAGAGTTGCTTAGGGCAGTGAGAGGTTATATAACTAGCTATACATAACAAATAGCCAACTAATAAGGCATTGTTATCTACATTTTGAGATGTGCAATCTCAGACAGAGAGACTGAGTGTTTATACAATCAACAAAATCATGGAAATAGTTAATAAATATCAGAGTTAGATTTCAAGAAGGGTCTTCTTAAGCACTGTAAATTTGACTTCATATTTTGTCCTTCCATGTATTTTGTTCATACTTTACTCACCTTGTCTCTTCAACCAGAAGAGTATCTGACTCATTAGTGCCCAGAAAATAGGTCCATCATCCTGGCATTGGAGGTCTTTCACAATCTGGTACCCATATCCGTCCCTGTGATTTTTTTCCTTTATTACTCCCAGTGAAGCATTTGTTCCACACAAATATTTCACTTACTGCTACCAAGAAATACATGAATTCTCACTTTTTTTTTCTTTTTACAGGCCCTAATTGCTTAGAATGCCCTCCCCCACTCCTTTCTATCTTTCTACTTTCTAACCATCCCTCAAAGGCCAATTTCAGTACCATCTTCCACATGAAAATTGATAAATTAAATAAATTATCATAAAGCAACAAAGACTCTGATAACTCAAGCACAGGAATATTTTAGACATCAAATGTGCCTCTAGAGCTTGACTTATATGAGATGAAAATCAGATCCTCATAAAACAAACAATTGCCAAAGATGCAATAAATGTTTTTGCTTCTTTGTGTGAACTGGTGACAGAGACTTAAAGACAAGTTAAAGTAATAGAAGAGCTCATTTTGGCTGGATTTAACCAAAAATTAGGACTGTAGTTATGTTCAAAAAAGTGTTAGCAAAATTAAAGGTCTATTTAAAATCTTTAAAGATATTTCCTACCATTACAGGCCTAGCTATTTTACTGAAAAGACACATTTGCTTTTCTTTTTTTTATTATATTCAAATTTATCCATTCTTTTAACAGTTTTTTGAGCACCTATTTCGTGCAACAGTAGAAGAACAATATTAAATATCAGACTAGGATATCATATGATTTGTAATACTAAAGAAACTATGTTAAAGTGGAATGAATATAAAATACTTTTATTTTTTTGAGTCAGAGAATTCTTATGTGTTTATTAGGGCCTGAGCTAGGGAATCAGTAATGCTTTAAAAAAAACACAACTATACTATAAATCAGGATCATAGAATTTAGTTCTGGGAAAAGACTTTAGATATCATCTAGTCTAATTAGTGTAATTCATAAATGAGAAAATAGATACTAAAACCTTTTTTTTCTTTTTCTGTATATATCTTTCTTTCTCCTCCCTCTAGATTATAATCTCTTTGAGAACAAAAGGTTTATTTCACATTTCTGCATGTTTTCCTCATCCCATAATACCTTGTGTTCAATAATAATCATTAATTAATTACTCTGATATGTATCATCTTAAGAACCTAAACTATCCCAATATCATCCCATTAAGTCATATGTAATCATTAGAAAGGGGTATTTATCACCTTTGCTTAAATTCCCTAAAGAACAAAGTCCAGGTATATTAAGACAAGTTCTTTTCCATTTTCAAATATTAGCTTCATTATTTATAAAATAAAGTTATTATAATAGATAATATTTAAAATATTTTCCATATCTAAATTCTAAGTATCTTCTATGTATTAGAGTTTGTTGGATTAAATGGTGGAACAGTGTAGTTTGTTTTGTCATCCAGTATGGGGATGAAATGGAGGAGAATGATTGGTTGGAAGCATGAGGAATAACATGGAACTCAATTTTGGAATAGACATCCTAGACCATTAAAGTGCAATGTTGTTTTTTTTTTGCGTGTGGACTTCTGTGAGGGAAAAGCTGTCCTTTCCAGAGGCAGTCCAGTCCAGTTACCAAGATTTTTCTTGTATTAAGGTTAAATCTGTTTCTTGGCAGCTTCTATATATTGATCTTTATTCTACTCACTGGGCAAAAAAAGAAAAAAAAAAGCCCTTCTTTTATAGGACAGTGAATTACTTGAATGTGGCCATTGTGATTCCTGTCTCTATGTCTCATTTTCAAAGGAAACTTCTCTAGATCTTTCAAATGATAGTTATATGACATCAGCTCAAGGCCCTTCTGCATGAGGTTTGTGCTCTCCAATTTATCAACTTCCTCTCTAAAAAGTAGAACATAGTCTGATGACTGTATAGTGTACCAAGATTACCTGCTGGACCACTTGGCCCAAGATTACCTGTACACTATGCCTCTCTTAATGCAGCCTAACACTCTATTGGCTTTGTTGTCTTCCACATAACCCTGCAGTGCTCCTAATCCACTAAAATCCACATATCTTTTTCAGAATATCTATAATCTTGCCATCCCTTCCTCTTTTTTGTACTTTTGAATGTCTATACACAAAATTTAAGATGCTACAGTTATATCTATTAAATTTAATGTTATTGTATTTGGCTCAGCAGTCTAATGATATCCACTGAAAAATAATAAAAATCATTTCAATTGGAGCTGTGTGGCTTCTTATTGAGAATGTATCATAAAATTTCTGTTCCAGCAGGAGCTTGATAGATGGCACTGAAGACAGACCCTTTCTGCCCAAAGAATCTGATATTTTATTAAACTTTTCCAATAAGTGATATCATATAATTATAATCCAAACTTAGCTCTATGTTAATAATGAAAATAATACAATAATTTTGGCAATCTGGAACAAATAGGATTTGAAGTGAATGAAATCTTATTCTCAAGTAAAAACCAAAGAGAATACAGATCTTAAAGTTCTACTTTTGTATGTAGAAAGTTTTAAATATGAGTTTAGACAGTGACCAGTGAGAGCTAGAAGAGAGCTAACATTCTTCATGAACCTAGAATTCAATCAATCTGGGAGAGCACTGTAATAGAATTTTCACTCAAAAACTCTTTAAAAGGGAGTGAGGATGATGTTTCCTCCTTGTTTCATCAGAACTGGCTCTAGAAAACCTTAAAGAATGAATGGAGTCAAAACGTTCAAGATGAACTACCTCCATGATGGGCAAACTACGGCCTGAGGGCCAGATGCAGGGTGGGGGGGTAAGGATGGGCCCTGAAATGTTCTTTTGGGCCACAGGACATTATTCCTAATCAGACGAATGCAATGGGTAGGATACAGTACAATGAAACTTCAAAGGAGTTGCCTTAGAAACAGACTGACAGATGAGCATTTCTTTTCCCTTGGCCACCTCTTTAAAAAGTTTGCCTATCACTGAACTCCTGGTTCTCCTTTGACTCTACTAGAGCTTCAATAAAAATCAACTTTATAAGCTTGAGCCTTCCAAAATTTCTGATTAAAAGATATAGATTATCCAGCAACAGTTTTCTAGTAAAAATCTTCTTTAAATAGAAATCACCAATATTTAAAAATATGAAAGTCATCAGGAATATATGTTGTTCAACCATTAACAGGTGCAAAATTCTTTTTTTTTTAACCCTTACCTTCTGCCAAGGCAGAAGAGTGGTAAGGGCTAGGCAAGGGGGTCAAGTGACTTGCCCAGGGTCATACAACCAGGAAGTGTCTGAGGCAAGATTTGAACCTAGGACCTTCCATCTCTAGGCCTGGTTCTCAATCCACTGAGCCACCCAGCTGCCCCCTTGTGTATAATTCTTCATGACCTCATTGATCATAGCATGCCAATACTGCTGTGAGATTTTCTTGGCAAAAATATTGGAGTATTTGGCCATTTTTTTTTTCCAGTATATGAAGACAAACAGAGGTTAAGTGACTTTCTCATAGACACAAAGCTAACATCGAAGGATGGTCTTGAACTCGAGTCATCCTGACTCTAAGCCTAGCACTCTACCCACAGAACCATCTAGCTGCCTCTAAGAGATATATACAGACAGTCATTGATGAGACAAATAATTCTTGACTTCATCTCACAACTCCATATTTGACTGATGCTTATCACATCAATGAAAGCCGAAAATTATATTATTAAATAATAATTAGTTTCTTGAATAATTTTATATGCCTACTAAATAGTCCATATTTTTTTACATTTTGTCTTACATACCTCTCTTGCCAGTCAATAAAAAAAAACATTTATACATTAGCTACTCCATAGGAATCACAGTACTAGTTGCCAGAGATACATATACAGAAAAGAAATAATCTCTTCCCTCAAAAAGCTTACAATGGGAAAGGCAACAAGTATGTCTATAAGTATATACAAAAATAAACCTGTAATTTGTGAGGAAGGTGCCTTTATCACCCAGGAAGATAAGCAATGACCTCATATATAAGATATCATTTGAGTTGAACTTTAAAGGCATCTAAGATTTTTGAAAGCTAGAGAGTGAAAGTACAGCTAATAGCAGAGATATGAAAATTTGAATGTTGTGTCATAATTTATACATAGAGAAGTAGATAAAATATAATTTCAAGGAGGAAGAGGAGATGAACACCCACCTGGGAGGATTATTTATAACAAAGATGATATTTGAGTTGAAGAGAGGCAACGTCTAAGATATGGGGGTAATGAGGGACCTCAATCAAGCCAAATAAGATAGTTTGTGAGGGAAAGTTGGAATGTAGAAGGTCAAGTTTACTTTTTCCCCACCCTGGAAACAAGAGGGAGACAATTCAAGGATTTTTAACAGAAGACCAGCATGGCAAGATCTCTGCTAAAGGAAGAACTGAAAATTATTTTTTCTGAAATTCTGAAATTCTGAAAAAAGAAAGCTGAATTGAATGGAGGGTGGTAGTAGAAGCTGAAAGAACATTAGGAAACTGTTGGTAACAGTCCAGGAGAGGGACTAGAAGCAGCGTGATGTGTTCAAATTAAGTGGTGAGAAAGGAAGAGACCTGTCTAGTATTGACAAGACATAGAAAAACGCATCAAGAAAGTCTCATAAATTGCAAATATGTATGACTGATTTAGAGGAACTTGAGAACAGTATAGTGAAGTGGTTTTAAAGAGAAGGACGAGTTGCATTTTGAACATACTGAGTTTGAGGTGATGATGATTTCTTCAGGTAAAACCAGGCAATTGGTAACACAGGATAGGTGATCCTCAGGGAGGTCAATTAACATCCCTTCCTCTAATTTTCCTCCTCTCTCCTCCACACAGCTGCCATTTTGATATTCCTAAAATCCCCATCTGACAATATCACTCCCTTATTCCCAAATCTCTAGCAATTCTCTGGTGCCTATAAAATAACATGTAAAATTATCAAGCAGGCATTTAAAACTTCCATAGTTCTAAGGTATTTAGATTTTTGTATATCATTCCTCTTCACATATTCTCCATTCAAGGCAAACTAGCCTGCTACCTATTCCCCATCTGCCTTTCCAACTTGCCCCATATCTCATGAGACGTGTTTTTCCTTTACCTTCACCTTATAAAAACCCTCACTTCCTTTGAAGCAGAGCACAGGGTCTAGTTCCCTGATGGCAAACCTATAACATGCCTGTGAGTAGCCATTTTTAATGACATAAGGCCACATGAGGCCACATACAGAGAAGTATGTTATTTAAACTATAAAAATCACAAAATTATGTTTTGTTTTGTTTTTTTCTCAAAGCGACACACCACCAGAGTTATGCTCGTTTTTTTGGTGAATTTTGACATACCAAGCTCAAAAGGTTGCCCATCACTGGGCTAGTTTCTAAACCTAAATGAGCTTTTTTCCCTACCTTACTCAGTTATTGATGTTCTCCTTCTGCTCTCTTTCCTTTCCCTTTCCCCCTTTTTCTCCCTGTCTCCCCTCTGCTCTTCCCATATCTCCTCCCAACTTCTTTTCCCCTCTCCTCTTTCTTTCTTTTTTCTTTTCTTTTCTGTTTTTTTTTTTACTCTCCTAACCAACAAAAAAAGCTTTAAAAGGAATGATCATATAGGGGAACTAAGATAATGGTGTGGGGTTGGTCTGTAGTGTCCAGAGCAGGAAGGAGGTTGAGGACAGGGTAACGGCCAGTGGATTTTGCAGTTAAGATACTGCTGACAGAGAACTCCAGGAGCCCCTGTCCCTCTGCCTTCCCTCCTCCCATCCCTCAACTCTAGCTCTGCTAACAGTAATAAGATACCATTCGTGGAATAGACATAATCAATTTTTTGACAATATTCCCCATACATATGACTGACAAAATTCCCCTCCCTGGCCATCATTCCACTATACTTAAAAAAAAAATTATTAAAATATAATTTCCTTGAAGCCAGAATCTCTCTTGCTTTGTTTTCCTCTTTGCATATGTAGGACTTAGCACAGCATCTGACATATAAAACATAATTAATAAAAACTATGTTTCATGCATCCGGAGCCTGGGGGGATATAGAACACTCCCTGGAAAGCACTTCAGGATCAAGATAAGGGTTTTTTTTTTTAAGGATTTGGGAAGATTTGGACATATTTGTGGTCAGGATAAAAAAAATCTTTAAACATCAGTAAAATTTGCCATGTGGTTTGGACAAATACATCTGATAAAAAAATACACTGTGGATAAATATAATCCAAACAGCAATCCCTTGTCCCTGAATGTTTGAAACATTTAAGGGAGTTGAAAAGAAATAAGGAATTTGAAAAAAAGACAAGTCTTTGATAAGGTATAGACACAGTTCTGACAAATTAGGCTATGTTGAAAATTTGCCCTCCCCCCCCCCAGGAGGCAGTGTGGTATAATGGGAAGATCAGTAGATTCTAATCTGAACTAAGTTCTTTTGTGGTTCTGTTTTCTCTTTAGATTTATGACACTGGATAAGTGCCTTATCTTTTGGGAATTTATCTTTTTCATTTCTAAAAAGAAGGGCCTGCACTTACTCATTAGCAGAGTCCTTTCCAGATAGCAGGGGAAGTACACCTTAAAAGTCTAAGTAAGAGAAACCAGTGTCAGAAAATTGCCAGCTGTTTGACCATGAGCAAATCTGTTGATTTCTCAGAGCTTCAAGTCCTTCGTTTTTAAAATGAAGATAATGGTATGTATAGGACAAGAAGAAGGAATGAAAATATTTTAAAAAGATATCATCCCTTCCCATTTTAAAAGTTTGGAAAAGAAGAAAAAAGAGTTAAAATAGGATATTTGAGAAAACACAATGCTTTTCTAGAGGACTCTTTGAAGATAAGTGACTGTCATATTTGATCTTAGCAAATAACAACAAAATTTTTTAAGCACTTTTTATGTGCTAGTCATTGTAACAGATCCTGGAAAAGCAAAGACAAATCTAAAACTATCTGTAGCATCCAGAGTTTACATTCTACTTGAGGATAGTAATTTAAAGAGGAACAGAGCATTAAAAACTGGAGGGAGTTCAGCTTAGCTTCATAAAGGAGGGGATATCTGATCTAAGCCTTGAAGGAAGGCAGGGATTCTGAGAGGAACTGAAGCGTGAGTACCTTTCAGGACCAATGTGGAGAGGGGAAGCTGTATGTCAACTTAGAGAACAGCTGTAGACTACGTTTGTTGGAATATAGTGGAGCAATGTGAGACAAGGCTGAAAAAGAAGGTTCAAGGCAGGCTATGGAGGACCTTAAAACAGATTGAAGGGTTTGCATTTCATCCTAGAGTCTACAGGGAGTCTGTGAAAGCTACAGAACAAGACGGTGACATTATCAGACAGATACATGACTTAGGGCAATTATTTTGTCAGCTCGTTGGAAGATGGATTGTATAAGGGAAGGACTGTAAGCTTGAAGACCATTTAAAAGGGCCTTATTATAGTCCAGCTGAGAGGTAATGAATGTCTGAACTAGAGTAGCATCCAAGTGAGTGGAGAAAAGGAATTAGATGTGAAAGATGTTATGAAGGACATATTACCACATTTACTCAGATCACACACTTCCCCTACTTCATTTTTTCTGATATTTTTCGATTTAAAACAAGAAGGGATGGAAGAGAAGTGAATTATGTAAGTTAGTTTTAAATGCTAACAACAGTAGGCCTAGATTCCCATTGCTCATGACTATTGACATCTGTAGCAGCTTAAGATATGTGTACAGAAACACTATTACTGGCAGCTGGGATAGCTTTTAAAGGCTGCTTTTGAAGCAAGAAAGATAGGAAAAATTAGAGGGGGAATTAAACTCAAAAGAAATCCAACTTTCTTGTGCTTTGTTTGTTTAACCATTGACCATCCTATTCTTTTTTTCCACATTCCACTTGAGTTTGTAGGTACTATTTTTCTAAGGAATAGCTGAAGGTCACTTGCTTAAAAAATTAGGACATACAATTTCAAGTTGGTCACAGAGAGGTTTTTGGGTTGTTTTTTTTGTTTGTTTTTTTGTTTGTTTTGAGATGGGATGCTATGGAATTATTTTGGTCACTCACTTTTTTCCATTCTCAGGCAATGTGGTATTAAGTTTGGTTTATGGATTTCCACCCAGTTCTCATCCAGAGTGTCTGTCAATTCTGAATTTTAACAAGTCTTCTGTCTTAGCATTGAGAGAGTGAAAGGATTGCAAAAAGAGGGAGCATTGGAAATGGAGCTAGACTAGGAGGCCTGTGCCTTTGTTTCTGACTGTACCACTAACTAGCTGCGTGGCTTTGGGCGACTTAACCCATCCTGTCTAGGGGTCTGATTAGATGACCTCTGTGTTCCCTACAAGTGGATTTTATGATTCAATTCTCTTTGCATTTATTGACTGAAACCAACCGTTTTTGTTAGAGTACTCTACATCAACACTGGGACATTTATACTTGTTTGAGCCATATTTCATGTCTCCCCAAACAGGTGTTTATACAGAATTTTACATCTAAGAGGCCCCAAGGTGCAGCCTGTGATAAAGGAATCTTAGAATAAACATGGTTGAGTCATGGCAGAAAATAATAAACCATGGATGATTAGAACTTATTCCATATGACTTTTCCTAAAATATTTCATGCTGGGGAAAACAGAGTAATGAGTATTTTTGAATGAGGTGGATTCAAAGATTTCAAATAGAAAAAAAGAGGATTCATATAAGAATTATTTGGGGGGGGGGATCAGTTTGTTATAAAATGCAATGAAAACTAAGTGATGCCTAGGCTAATTTCAATGCAGTATTTTTCCCCTTTCAGGTAATACATACAATTAGTGCTACTGATAAAGATGATTTTGCAAATGGACCAAGATTCCACTTCTTTCTAGATGAAGGTCTGGCTCTGAACCCCAACTTCACACTGAAGGACAATGAGGGTAAATGAAAGTCTTTTTCTAACTATTTCTGAAATTTCTTTTGCTATGATCTTCTGTTGGGTGGCTAGAACAATTTTCCTCTCTTCTCTGAACAGCTTGCAAAGTCAGCCATCAGTTTGATGCTAAATGTGTTATAATCTCTGAATAGCTTGTATTTAAAATTGAACCATATGTAGAAATAACTTTTATTGGATTTATTCCGAAGCCAGCAATGAAACAAGAAATTTATATGTCATTTGCTTGTGGGCAAAATTTTAGATGAATTCTAGCTGACAGCCATGTTCACTATATCAGCATGCATATCAAGGTTTAGCGTGGAGATTGTTCTGGCTTAATATTAAGAATAATTCCTGTAGAAGACTGGGAAATAAATTTTTTAAAAAGAATATTGGTAGAGCATTACAGAAAAGATTGAATTGTCTGTCTCTTGGCTAACTGTATATTGTGGGAAACCAAAATGTTCTAGAGGGTTTAGAGTAGATTTTTGAGCATTCTGAGCTGGCTTCTCTGTGTGGTCAATTCTTCAGGACATTGCAACCACCTTACTTTACCTAAAAATTACCTTACGACATTTCACCTACAAGTAGAGTTCTTAAGGTCTTCACTTCTTACAGTGCTTAACCAAAAATATTGTGGCATGGTTGCTACACAGGTCTTCGGTCATATAGACTAATCATGTGTGATTTGAAGAAATCCCTCAGTTTCTTCTCTTTTTCTTTTTCACATTGAAACATTTTCAAAAGAGGGAAATGGAGCACCAGGTGTCTGGTGATTGACTCTCTGCAGTAGCTTAATGAGAACTGTTTGGAAGTAATTGACCTCTGACATACTGCTGTACCATGTTTTTGCACCTTCAGAAGTCATTAGCTGGGACAGTGGTGGCAAAGATGCATATGGAATATTTTATAATAAAGAGAGCTTCCCAACTGTATCCTCCTCTCTTTTGTTTTAAGCAATTATATAGCCATTGTAGTCAACCCCAAATGGTTGATGTGAACCAAGTAGTTCAGGTAGTGGGGAAAAGTTCTAAAATATCCTTTGCCCAAATCCGTATGCATTAAATAGGCTGGCTTTGATTTATGATTATCCATCACAAATATTTCCACAATCATTAAAATTGCTATTCTCTTCTAAACCTCTTGTCTATCCTTGGCATCAGTAACAAAAGGCCCCTAAGGATTTCAATTTCTTTCCCAAGGCTTTGTAATCTTTAGAAATGGTTTGTAGATTGTTTTTGGCAGTATCATTTTTGCCTGTATGAATCAGCAAAGTCGGTAGTAGTCATAAAGTTTGACAAGTCTTGAGAGGTTTTCTGTCATGTTCTGAATAAAAGAACTGGGAAAGAAGGCCACTTATTTTGTGCCATGAAATTTTGCATCTTTACCAAACATTTCTTAAATTAGCCATTTATTGAAAGTCTTGTCTTTAAAAAGACCTTGTTCTAATAGATATAACATCTAAAAGGGATAACACTTTAGCACAATAATATTATAATTGATACTAATAAAAAACAAGTAAAGCACCAATTAAAATATTAACACAACACGTCTATTTAAGCAGATCATTTAGATATCACCTGACTGATAGAGAAGACCTAAGGCAATTAAATTATATATTGAACAAAGAAGTTATAATTAACTCTTTAGGAATGAAGATTGGGAATATTATGTAGTATATATCATTCTCTATGAAGAACAAGCATCCTGGGGGCAACTAGGTGGCTCAGTCAATTGAGAGGCAGCCTCATAGATAGGAGCTCCTGGGTTCAAATCTGACTTCAGAAAATTCCTAGCTGTGTGACCCTGGGCTAGTAACTTGCATAGCCCTTACCACTCTTTTGTCTTGGAGCCAATACTCAGAACTGATCCCAAGATAGAAGATAAGGGTTTAAAAAAACAAACAAACAAACAAACAAACAAGTTTTTCAATCTCAATATGTAGAAAACAGAATTCATTATCTTTACCCATAATTCTCTAGGTTTATTCTACACTACTTGCTACTTTCTTTTCTTTCCTTCTTTCCTTCCTTCATCCTTTCCATCTTTCTCTCTCCCTCCTTTTCTCATTTTCTTCTATCCCTCTTTTTAAAAATTAAATAAATAGCTATAAATGAGCCAAAATCTAGTTGATCTTCCCTTTAGCCCATGCTGAAAAATAAATAAAAACAAAAACCTTATGACAAATCGACATAATAAATCAAAATTAATCCCTGCATTATCCAAATCGATAATTACATGTTCCATTTGATACCCTGAGTCCATCACCTCTCTATCCAAAGGCAGGTAGCATATTTCATTATGGGTTTCCTGGTTTTGAAGTTAGTCACTGCATTCATCAGAGTACATAAGTCTTTCAAAATTCTGTTTTTTTTTTACAGTGTTAGGATATGTAACATGCATGATCTTAAGTGGGGTGAAACTGCCTCAGGGAATTCCACATTACCCCCCAAACTCCAGGAGAGGGGGCAGTTGGGGCAGTTAAGAATGTGGGTATAAAAGCCAGGACACCCACCTAGCAAGATTCACTTTTGGGGCATGAGGGTGGCTGGGGAAAGGGTAGGATTGCTTCTCTTTTCATTAGCTTATCTGGGACCTCAGGGAGCAGGGGGTTACTTTGCTGTTTACTCCATACAGATTAATCCAGGCTGTGTGTACTGGAAACTACTTCAAGTGCAGTATCTCTGCTAATCTCTAATCAAATTCTACAATCAAGATTATCTTCATTATCTTAAACTTGATAACATTAGATTAAGAGAAAGTCAGTTTGTGAGGGAGTTAGAAGTATTAGTTATTCAAAAGGCATTCCCCTCTGGGGTTTGCTATATCTAACAAGTTTCCTGAAGATATTAGGTAGTTTTCCTTACCCTCAATCCTGAATTTTACCCTCCTTCACTGTTCCTCTGAAATTAATAAATCCTTTCCCTTGTTAAGTTTGTGAGCCTGTGTGAAGTTATATTTAGGCTTTCATATATTATCTAGGCAAAATCCTCATCCAGGCAAGCACTGGACACAGCTGTTATTCTGAGGGCAAGACTGCTGTTTTGAAGACATCCTGAACCTTTATCTACCTTAGGTTTGGGGGGAATAATCTTCTAACAGTGGAAATTGCTAATCTCAGTGGGATTATTTCTTATCTGTCTACCCTGGGATAGTCAAGTCAAAACAGCCTCCATTTCTTGTTCTAAGAGGGGTTTCTGTTACAACTCTTATTTCAAGGTTGTAACTGCCTCAGGAGGGGGAGGAGAAAGAATTCTATTCACTCACACCCCTTCCCCCCCAGCTAGTATAGCCAGCTTAATCTTTTTTTTTTTTTTTTAAACCCTTACCTTTGTCTTGGAGTCATTACTGAGTATTGGCTCCAAGGCAGAAGAGTGGTAAGGGTAGGCAATGGGGGGGTCAAGTGACTTGCCCAAGGTCACACAGCTGGGAAGTGTCTGAGGTCATATTTGAACCTAGGACCTCCTGCTCTAGGCCTGGCTCTCAATCCACTGAGCTACCCAGCTGCCCCCTAGCTTAATCTTTTGCTGTGAATCCATTGTCAATCATTGCCAATCTGCCCCAACCTTACAAATAGTATAAATTTTTCTCCTGGTTTCATTCTCTTCAGTCCTCATCAGTTCATATAAGTCCTTCTAGGTTCTCTAAAACTATTTTCTTCATTTCTTATAGCACAGTAGGATTGTGTCATATTTATATTCCATAAATTATTTGGCAATATACAAATGATGACTATTCACTTAGTTTCTCTTTTTTGTTTTTTTGCCACTTAAAATAAAACTACCATAAATATTATTGTATATATGAATCCTTTAACTCCTTCTGATCTTTTTGCACTATAAACTTATAGTATCTTTTGTTCACAAGAACAAACCCTAAAATCAGAAATAATTTTAGAAAGAATTAAAAGGATTAAAGAAGAACTAGAAAGAAATTCATTAAGTCCTTTCCATAGAGGGGAAGAAATTGGAAAGAAGATATGTCTCCATTTCCTCCAGGCTTTGGGATGGTTTACATCATGTAGAATGTAGATGAGGGAGCCCACACACAAACCACATGTATTTGTTTAAGCAAATTTACAGAGAGGGCAACTTGAAAACAAGGCAGATTGAGAAGGATATCATTAAATGGAAACTTTCAATAAATTTGGACTATGCCAAAACACAAGGGAACCCAAAACAAAAGCTTGGGTGGACACAAACCAAGATCATGGTGTGGAGACCTAAAACTAAAATGCTTTGGGTGGATCCAGGATGAGGGGGTAATTAAAAATTTCCTGTAGCCATCTCTGCAATTGCTATAGATTTTTGGGAGTCAAGCGACATTATAGCTTTAAATAAACTGTATAATAATAAATATGCTTTTGGGATGAAATAATAAAGCATCTGGAGGGCTTAATAAGTTCAACATTTTCAAAGTACTAGAAACTATTATTGAAGCAGAAAGTTGGAAGATTATTTCAAAGAAAGTTTGTTAATATATCTGGGGCAGCTACAAGACTTGGTAGATTAAGAACCAGGTCTAGAGACAGGAAGTCTTGGGTTAAAATATGATGTCAAGCACTTTCTAGCTGTGTGGCCCTGGGCAAGTCACTTAACCCCCATTGCCTGGACCTTACTGATCTTTTGCCTTGGAACCAATACACACTATTGCTACTAATAAGGAAGGTAAGATTTTAAAAAAATTACTAGAAACAATTGAAACATCCTCCATCTCACAGAAAGCTAGAACGTATTCCTTTACGAAGAAGTAGGGGTCAGTTTATTGCCAAACTTTTCCCTATTTCATATGGTCCTAGGGATCAATTTGAGTAATCTCTGGGCCATTGTTAGGAGACTTAACTTACAATTGGAAACAAGTGTTTATCTCCAAAATCATACTGCTATTTTTTTAAATTTCATAAAAAGCTGAACATGGTTAAGTAGATAATCTTAAGGAGATACAGCCTTTAAATTGACTCTGTAGGTAAGTTAAGTCAGGTTTCATATTAAATTGCATTTAGAAGGTTTACAATAGATTGATTGAGAAGGCAGCTTTACGTACCACCACAGTTACCTGAAAACTCAGTGTCAGGTAATTCCCCCCTTAACCTGTTAGCTGTGTCACTTTCCAGAACCCCGAGCCCCAGGGTCAGGGACCAAGGTTGTAGAGGATGACCAGCATTGACTAGTAAGACCTAAAGGCAGAAGTCGAACTCAGATATATTGACTGGTGTTCTTATATGAACTGTGAAATAAATGGCATGGACAATCTATTTTGTATAAGTTTAGAGGATGGAGAGATCATTGTATTCAGAGTGGACAGAGTTTTACAAGAATGCAAAGTTTTGAGGGATTAGGCAGCATTTAAATTGATGGAGCACAAAGGAGAGGACACTAGGTGCAAGAGAGAGAAGTATATGGGCAGAGGCAGAGATAAAACTTCATTTATTATATTCAGGTGACAATGAATGGATCAGTATACTTAGAGGTGAATTTATTACAGTGGAATACTTGAAAATAAGGCTACCAAGATTATAATGTATTGCATACTGGTCTGAGGAGTTCAAATTTGTTCTAGTAGTTCTGGGGCTCTGGGGTTGGGATGTTGAAATGTACTGCATATTTTTTAACAAAAGGATAATGAAATAGAATCTCTAATATACATTTTCAAGGTTTTCTTTTTTATGCTCGAATTTGATATGGGGAAAATATGAGTAGCATTACTGTAGGAAAACTCTTTTGTTTTATAATTCTGGTCCTAATTAAACACAGACTTTAAACATTATAATTTTATTTAAAATTTTTGTATCTTTTTTGAAATCTCTATCATTATGGCTTTTTTCTGTTTCAAGAAACTTATTGTGGAAAGATCTTTTTTAACAGAATTTTCCTTCAAGAATTTCCTAAGAATTTGCTTCCAGTGCTATATCATTTTCCTTTTCAAATGCTGGTTTATAAATTTATTTTTATGTATTTTTAACTGTCATTCTATTATTTGAACTTTTAAAATGAGTTTCCCCCCAGTGATCATTAACATTAATACTACATCCTTTTATCCTTTTATATGTTGACACATATACAGGTGAGCAGCAGGGTTTTCTTGTGTGTGTGTGTGTGTGTGTGTGTGTGTGTGTGTGTGTGTGTGTGTGTGTGTGTGTATCTTTTTGGAAGCAGCAAAAATGTTGCTTAATCTCTCAATTTAAAAACATCATTAGTCTACTAAGATGAGTGTGTTATTTCTTATGATCTTCTTTCTCTCTCTAAAGGGACTGGGCTTTACATGATGAAATGGGATTTGCAAGCTTAATTCCTACTTTCAATTCTAAATGTAAGGTGTCTGTGTAAATCTTACAGGCATCAGTGAAAGAACAGATTCCCTAATAAATATGTGTTCACACATTTATTACTAGTCATCTGTTTGGATTTTTAAATACACATTTTCATCTATTTTCTTACTTTAGAAAATGATTGTTGCCCTCATGGTGATACACCATTCTACGCATAAATTAGTCCAATTTTTCTCTAGCATCTTATCTTTTAGGAAGATAGATTTTCCCCTTTGTTGCTTATGAAATATTCCCTACTTCAAATAAATTTGATAAGCCTGACTCACTTTTTATTTTAAAAAAACTCTTAGAATTACATTTAAAATAATTTATAATGTTATTAAAGTTCAATATTTCCCATAGAACAACTGGCTTTTTTGTTTAAAAAAGAAAAATTAAGGAACAAATAGAAAGTATTTTATCCTGACATCTCTGCCAGGGGGCATGGTTAAATGAGAATTTGCCTGGCAAATTTGACAAATTAATTCTTCTCTAATTTTTTATAAAGAGAAATGCACACACATTTCTCTCTCTCTCTCTCTCTCTCTCTCTCTCTCTCTCTCTCTCTCTCTCTCTCTCTCTCTTTCTCTCTC
>NC_058130.1:452883380-452924187 GCF_016433145.1 Gracilinanus agilis | reverse complement strand
CCCCCTCTCACTCCCTTTCTCTTCCTCTCTTTCTCTTCCTTCTCTCTTTCTTTGTCTCTGCTTCTGTCTCTGTCTCTCTTCCTTCTCTGTCTCTCTGTCTCTCTCTCTGTCTCTCTCTCTCTCTCTCTCTCTCTCTCTGTCTCTCTCTCTCTCTCTCTTCCTCTCTGTGTCTCTCTCTGACACACACACACACACACACACACCCCATTCCACAAAAGGTTCTTTCCTTACTATGGGTAGGATGGATAGTTATGATTACTTTATGTATCAGGATAATAGAAAGACATCTATGAAATGATGCAATCAAAGCTAATCTTGGGAAATGGATCTTCCCAGTGGGAGCAAAACCTTCATTCAATTGCTTCAGAACCTGTCTATTGTCTGAACACTGCAAATCAACTGAGAAGGATATTCCTTAACTTAGTAGAATGCCCCCAAATTATTTTTTTTAATTAGGAAGATAAGCAAACTATTGATGGCCCTTGTAGAGAGTAGCATTGAACCTTATCCCATGATGGCAGCTATTGTTGAGATAGATCCAAGGAAGAACTATCCCATATGCTTGCCCTGAATAAAAGATTAAGAAATAAAGCTTCACTAGAAAGGTGGAATCAGCTAGTTAGAGTGCAAGATCCTCAGATGTGGAGTCCAGAAGACTTGAGTTCTTTAAATATAACGTTAAATCTTTACTAGATGTTAGACTTGGGGCAAGACACTAAACCTCAGGCTAGTTTGTTGTCCTCATCTATAAAATGAAGGTATAATAAAAAAAAAACCTTACCTTCTAGGGTGGTTGTAATGATAATAAAATGAGATAATGTGTTTAAGTGCTTTGCAAACTTAAAAAAAAACTATATAAATCCTATTTATTTTTATTAATTCTTCCTAATGCCCAGGTTGTGAATTTTCTTCAAGAAGAATGACCAAGAAGAGGGTAATAAGCTAAGGGCAAGATTGGCCTCCCAATGACCTAGAATTGTTGAGACCTCCAGGGAAAGCAAAAGAGGTGACTACACAATAACATAGGATGGCCTAAATTTGAGGGAGGAATATTCCAGATACTGATGCTGAGGTTTTTAGGACTCCCAAAAGAACTGTTATTATTGAGATCATCAATGAAGGCCTGCAATAAGCCTAGGAATTCCTCATGGAATGACCTGAAATTCATCAGAAAACAATTTTAAGGGTCAGAGAAGGAAATGTTTTTGTCAAGTATATCTCCCATAGGCTACAAACAAATACTAAGAAGACTGTAAAGGGGGAATAACATTGAGCCAGCTTTGCTAACTCAATACCTAGGCAAGAAATCTAGGAGTTTAAATTAGCCTTCAACCTAGATAAGGTTAGGGCTTCCTGACTCTGGAGAAAACATAAGGTAATGGAGTAGACTCGCTGCCAATCATCTAACATGCAGAGCGAAGAAATGACAAGATCTGGCTATGCCTAAATTTGTGTGAAAGACCAGGTCTACTTGTCATTTTAAAAATATATATATTTTCTACCTTCCCTTTTGTTGTTTTAACACCTGCATATATTCTACAGTTACTAGCAGTAAAAGGCCTTATAAATCAATCATCAAGATCATATTCAGTACCAGTTATGTACTAGACATTGCTATAGGTGATGTAGATATGACAACAAAGGTGAAATAATCTCTGTCCTTAAGAAAGCAAATTCTTTCAAATAAAATAAAATAAAATAGCACGAACATAAATAAGTATAGATTAGTTATATACTTACATATACATATAAAATAAATACAATACATAAATATGATGAAAATAAAATAAATACAACACATAAATACAAGAAATAAAATATATATAAAATAAATACAAGATAATGTTTGATTGTGAGAAAGGCACTAGTAGCTGGGGGTGGGTTCAAAAATAGCTTCACATAGAAGGTCTTGTCTTAGAAGCATTTATGAGTTGGAAGTGTATTCTAGTCGTCAGGCACAGCCAGAGCATCAGTGCAGAGATGAGATCTAGAGTGTTGCCTATGGAAGATAATTTAAAGGATCATTGTATGTTGATTTCAGAGAAAGCTGAAAAGGAGAGAAGTTGAAAAATTGCAGTTAGTCACTGGTAAGGAGAAAAAGATGAAAAAGAAAGAGATGGCCATGACTTTTAAATGAAAGGAAGAAAACTATCCATCTTTTGAAATCCAATAAAAATACCTTTTGTTCTTTGGAGCTTTCCCTGATGTCCTCTTTCAGTGATGACTTCTATAGCTTGTGGCTCCCAAAATAGTATTTTATTCAAGTACTTATGCATTATTTTGTCTTGTAATTATTCAAATCTTGCTATTTAAAATTATTAAACTATGTGCCCCATTAAGGCAGAGACTGTGTTGTTTAAACTTTGTATGATTCCTAACTCTAGTTTAATGTTTTGAACACAAATTTTCCATAAATATACATGTGAAATTGAATTATTTTGGCGATAGTACCACTCAACCTCCTTAAAAGGCCCTCCTTCACCACAACCAAATAAAAGTTCCATCATCAAAAATGTATTTCTCCATTATATCACTGAGTTTTTCAATATTTTTGAAACACTATTACCCAAACATTTTTTTAAAATAATCCAAAATACATTTGTAATTTTTGCTGAAAAAATCAAAATCAAGTTGAGCAAAATAAAGATTTCTGTCCATTTCAAGTCCCAATTTAAATTTGTAAAAATGCATTATAATTTTTAGCCTTTAGTTTGCATATAAAGTAAAAATCATTTTCTTCAATAATATTCTTTAACTGCTTGAACAAATCATTTGAATTCTTTCATTTCTTCATTCATTCAATCATTCTTTCAAATAACACTTTCATTTCTTAAATTCACAAGTATTGTAGTTAATATGTTGATTTATGTGAATTTATATGCATGCTTGTATATATGTATATGTATTATCACAGAATAATATTTCTCAATATGTCCAGTGGACATTTTAAATTCTTTAGAAGTTTATCTTTTCCTTCTTACACAAATCTGTGAAGGTTTTATAACCTCATTTCATACTGAAAGAGAGTATTGAGTTGTCATAGAGCAGGGGTCGGCAACGTATGGCTCTGGAGCCATATCTGGCTCTTTTGAGGGCGGTGTTTATGGCTCTCAGGGCCAAAAAGGTTGCCGACTCCTGTCATAGAGCAATGGATGTGAGAGCTGTAAGGTCTGGGTTCAAGTTCTGGATCCATCATTTATTTATTGGTTCGTTGTCTGTGGCCAAGTCATTTTACCTTCCTCATCCTCAATTTCCTTATCTGTTAAAAGAGAAAAATAATCTTTACAATGCATAACTTGAAAGATTGTTGAGGAAAAAATACTTTATAAATTAGGAAATGTTTACAGAATGTCCCCAAAGTCTTATTTCAGCTTTAAACTTTAGTAGCTTTGGAACATTAAAACTGCTTTAAGATCAAGACTTTCAGGACACTATAAATTAGTAGCAATAGTCCCACGAAAATAAAATCACAAAAGTGACAAAGACTTAAAGAGTTGACTAGTAATTCAACTGTGCTTTCAGAGAGGGCACAGTGTATAAACTAAATTGGGAAGAAATTCTCAATACTATTTAAAAAAAAAAACAGAAAAAGTGGTAGAGACTACTACAACCTTCTTAATTTCTTTATCTTCTTATCTCCAAACATTCCTTTATCACCAGCTGTGACAATGGCTGCTTTTATTTTTAACACTGTAATAGAACACAATTCTTTGACAAGGATTGAACTAAATATTCTTTGTGAAGGCATCCCCCTCAAAAGGAGAATAGTAAAGTTCGTCCTTTGGCAGTGAATTTTTCTCAGCCTCCCTCTCTTTTTTTGGCTGGAATGTAATTATCTTATTGCCTTTAACCTGATGATTTTAAACTCTTTTGTGGGATTCCTTCCCCCTACACTTTTCTCTAAGATCTGACAACCCACACCTTCTCTCATTTTCCTATCCACCTACTCACAATAACAACAAAAGGAAAGCTGACTCATATTCATGAAGCAAAAAATAGAAGTGGGGGGGGGGAGGGAAAGGAAAGATAGTTCTGATTTTTCCAGTTTGACCTGTTCTGTTTTGATTTATCCTTTTGAGAATTTCTTCAGTGTCTTCAAAGTCTTTTTCCCCATCCTTTCATAGTTTTAAAATCATAACTATAGAACAAAAAATAAAAAAGAAAGAGATCTGAAGGCCTTTAAAATGGGTCATTTTGCCCAGGCTCTTCTTAAGTTATTCAATACAGATATAGTTATTTATCCACTTTTTAAAAGAAAAAAAAAAAGATTTCTAAGAGTGAAGGTTTTGCAATGTCCCTCAGCAATCTATTTAAATATTTTGTAACTCTGACACAGGATTATAGATTTAAAGTTGGAAGGGGTCTTAGAGATCATCTAGTCCAACTGTCTCATTTAACACATGAGGAGATTCTTAACAAAAATTTCTTTTGCTTTTTTATGTCTATTAGTAAAATATTCTATACTCATTCTCCGGGAGGAAGACTTGCTATATCTGCCCTTTAGGATTTTAGGGTATCCGGGAGATTTGGAGTAACTATAATACCAGTGGCTCAAGTCCCTATTACTATTTGTCCTCCTTCCCTTCATTAGCCACTAGTGATTAGTGTCCTAGATCCAATTTATATCAACAAATTAGCATTTATAAAGGAATATTTACTAAGCAGATAGAGCAAGAACAAAAGTAAAAACATTTTCCCCAACTCTTGGAGACCGTTTACTTCCCCAAATTTCCTCAGTTCCTTAGAAGCTCAAATTCATCCCCCCCATTTCTACATAGAATTTGTTTCCATGTAAAACCCAGTGGAATTGCACATTGGCTATGGGAGGGGGCTAGAAGGAAGGAAGGGAAAGAATATGAATCACATAACTATGGAAAATTTTTCTTTACTAATCAATAAAATTAAATTAAAAAAAAAGAATTTGTTCCACCGAATTCACTCCCCTGGATGGCTATGAGTTGGAGTCTCAGCTACTATTGGACTAAACCACCTAGGAACCTAATACTTTGTTTCTCATGGCCTGGCTTCTGGAAAATCCCAACATGGTCTCTGAATCCCAGAAATAATTTCAATCTGAGACTTCTGGTGACTCACTCTTTTGACCTGTAGAGGATTACAGCATTAAGTATATTTTTAATGTCTAACTCCTAAAATAGAAAAGAACAAGCCAAACCCAAAGAGGCAATGACAGGAGGTCTATGTTCATGGTCTACATGTTGGTCTTGGATGGAGAAGGTTCAAGAATTTTCCTCTTACCAAATGAAACCAGAGAGAGAGGAAAAAGCCAGCCCCAGTGCCTTTGAATGTACTCCATTTCTGACTATATAGTCAAACAATCATTTCTTTGTCACATTATTAACAAACTAGGATTAGTTACAGAATGTTATTGCATATGCTCCATGCCAGGAAGCAAGCCACTTCCATTACACACCATCATGCCTTTACAAAGCAGGATCTACAAACTCTTCCACATAAAGGAGTACATCAGTACCCCCCATATGTGTGTGTGTTGAAAGAATATAAATAATATTGCTATTCATTTAGCATTCTTTTTTGTCTCTGTCCTCTAATTCAATATTATAGATAATTTCCCTCCTCTCAATTTTATACTTATCTGCTAAGGACTTGATCTAGATGTCTTTCTTTTTTTCTCTTTCCCTTCTAGGGTCACATTCCTAGAAAATATCTGAGCCTGGATTAATACCCAGGCCTTCCTCAACTTTATATCCAAAAGTGGATGAGTCCTGTATCTTTCTTGACCTAGAGTACATGATACCAAGCTGCCTATTTCATTATATTACCTCTAAAACTCATCCTAACATTTGGATAACTGTCTGTGATCTCTAAACCTTATCACATTTTGCCTCTTTAACAGTTTTCTGTTTATATCTTCTGCCCTCCTCCAACATTGGGAGAGGGATAATACTCAGGTTTACGTCAAGAACAGTGCTAGCATAATAAATGTTATTTGAGTCTTTGCAGTGGATGGATGAATAAGCAAGTGAATCAATGTAATCACTTAGATATGGGATGTTCTTCTTGGGACAAGTTTTTAGGACATAAGGGTGAAAATAAATAGCCTGTCACCTTCTTCCTCTAAGGTTTTAAATAGACTAGTAAAGTTAAGACAGCTTATTAAAAGTGATAACAAGTATTCATTTCCAGCATACACCAGCAGCGTATCTCCTGACAGTTTTCATCCCTTGACAGTTCATTTTAAAGGTGTTGAAGGTAAAGAAAAGTGCTGAAGAAACACCTTCATAACATCTTTACAATGGAACTTATTACCTTAAGTAAGGCATCTTTATTGGTGTCCTTAAAACTTCAAAGGCAGTGAGACATATCGGCTGATTATTAAAACCTTGCCATATTTTTACCATCGTGCCCTAAAATTGGTACAAAATAGCAAAGTCTAGCTTAGTAGAAAAAGTTCAGTTTTATCCTGAAATGACTTATATTAGTCCCCTCTTTCCATTGCAACTGCCAACATACTATGTCAAGTCTTCATTACATCTCACTGGGATGATTATAATAGCTTCTTATGAGGACTCCCTGCCTATAGTTCAGTCTTTTTTCCTCTCCAATCCATTCTTCACATCACTGCTAGGTTGGTCATCCTAATGCATAGTTCCAATTACGTCACTCCATTCCATTTTAATGGCTCTCTGTTTCCCAAAGAATAAAGTTCATAGTTTGGGATATAAAAGATTCTCCTAATTTGGCTGCAGTCTACTTTTCCACTCATGTTTTCTACCAATTCCTTTCCTAAAAGCCATGTTGCATTATTTACTATCCTTTTATTGCAAAAATGAATTCTGATGCCCCCAGCCAAATTGAGATTTCTCTCCCATGAACTCTTATAGCTTTTTGTATCTCTTATGTAGTGACTAAGCTCACTTGAGTTGTCTAATTAGTGTGAATAATGAATCTTCCTGAAATATCATCATGTCTCCATTGGATTGGAACCAATTATCATATTTTACATAATGATAATTTTGAATAGGACAAATTCAAATAAATGCAGCCACTTCAGGGGATTAATCATTCACATGGAGAATGGGGACCTCAACCAATTCCTTTCCCAACATGAGCCCTAGGAGGCCTTCCTCCAATAATGGACCTATTGTCGGTATGTAAACCTGAAGACCATGGTGACCCCAAAAGCCTTGGGCATGAAGTATCAGCCCCTCTATACAGCCACCAAAAACTGTTTGGTTGATATGAACTATACTATCAAGATAGAAGAATTGTTGATAATTAGGAACCTGTACAGTGCAAACTACTGCAGGATCCAAAGTTGAGCAATACTCTCTATCTGCTGGATAGGAGAGTATCTTATTGGACAAGTTCACCAGAGCAAGTGATGTGTGGGCCTTTTGGGTGACAGCGTGGGAGACCTTCAATTTTTTTCCAGGAGCAGATATATTCCTAGATGTCAAATGAACAAGTCAAGATTACTAGAAAAAAATCTTCAAAGGCCAAGTGCAGCAGACATACCTCCCAAAACCAACAATTTGCCCTGATCCTTTTGATAATTTGATGCTCAGCTGTTGGAAAACAGATACCAAAAATAATCACTCATTCCAAAAAATTCTACCCCTTGCACCTCCAACAAGGAAATGGAGAAGAGTGATGCTGTCAACTCTGGAGCACCTCTCATGGTCCCCAGCTTTCCCCTTCAAACCCATTACTCCTCCAAATTTAAGTCTCTTCACTGGACTTTTGATGGACCCTGGGAGGCAGAAGTTTCTCTGTTTTTTTATCATTTTGTTAACATTAAAGAGTAAAAAAAAAATAAATAAGAGTCTAGATCAGAGGAAATCTTAAAAAATAAATCTCAACTCAATTTGAGGTTTGGATTATAAAGGCTAGAAAATTCAAATAAATAAATATGCTGCTTTAAAAAAATTCAAAACCTATCTATATCTGTTTTTTCTGGGTTATGAACTATGTAAGGTCAGTGCCCATATTTAATTGTTTTTGTATGCTCCATAGAATCTAAGAAAATACTAAAATATAATAGGTACTATCCAAACCAATCCAATTCAATAGGATACAGAAAAACAAGTTATTGAAACACTGTGAGAGATACCGGAGGTAAATAAAAATAAATACCTTGCTCTGAAATAAACTTCTAATATGATGAGGTAATTCAAAATTTAAACAGAGAAATACATAATAATATGTTTGCTGAATGAGTAAAAGAATGAATGGATGAAACTCCTTTAAGTGCACTTAGGAAAAATAGCTATTAAGGTCAGATATAGTATAAAATGTAAAACTGGCCTCTTTCCATCTTTTATATTTCTCTTTTGCCTTCTAGTTGACCTTCAACCATCGCTTTGTTATTTGATCTCTGGGGTTATACTTTTCATCTTGTGTATTCATTATATGCATTATTATATATTCACTCCATGTAGTAGACTGGTAAGCTTCCTAGAAGAGATTTGAAAATTAAAAGCTGTTTTGGGTATAAGCCCTGAGTATAAACAGATGTATAGAAGCAAAGAGGTGTCTTTATTCTAGTTATCTTATTTTTACAATGCCATGAAGCGAACTGATCAAAATTAATTAAAATATTTTTAAAATAAAGCTTTAGGTAATCCCTCTCCTCCATCCCCATCTCTGAAATGTTATGATCACTGAAAATTTAAATGTATTTCTTCCAGAAGCAGGATCTCAATTAACAAACCTTGAGAAGTCCCATTTTATTTTTTAGATCTGTGATTCACATTCCTCTTAGTACCTCAAGTGGCTAAAGGAATGTCTGGAGATAGTGCTTTGACATGCTGATAAAATAAAATAGATTTACTTTTTAACTTAAATTTTCTTTTTAATTACATAAAGAAATACTTTTGACAATTGTTAATCAACATCTTGCAATTCAAATTCTCTCCTTCACTTTTCTCTCTACAGCAGTAAATAGTCTGATATAGTTGATATTGTTATGCAATACATATTTCCATATTTCTCATGCCCTAAAAGAAGACATATCACATATATAATCAAAAACTTATAAAGGAAATGAAGTGAAAAATGGAGTGCTTTGATCTATAATTAGATTCCAAAATTTCCTTATTTGGCTATGGATAGTATTTCTAACATGAGTCCCTTTGATCCCTTGCTTTGTTGATAATAGTTTGATCATCATATAATATTCCTATTATTGCATGCAGTGTTCTGGTTCTTCTTTCTTCATTTTACATAAGTTCATATACTGCTTTCCAGGTTTTTCTGAATACATCCCATTAATTCTTTCTTGTGGAATAAAAATAAAATTTTTAATACAAATAAATAAATAAACAGACAGACAAACAAATAAATAAGTAAAAATAAAACTTTTCCAATTTAACCATATTCCACAATTTGTTTAGCAATTCTCCAGTTGATGGACATCCCCTCAGTTTCCAGATCTTTGCTACTAAAAAATATTTTTTGCACAAGTAGGTCCTTTTCCCCTTTCTTTGCTCTCTCTGCTCTCTTTGGAATTCTGTCCCAGAAGTGGTCTTGTTGGGACAAAGTGTATGCATAGTTTTATGGCCAATTGGGCATGATTCCATATTGCTCTCAAGAATGGTTGAATCACATCACAGTTCCACCAGCAATGTGTTAGTAGTGTCTCAATATTCCCACATCCCCTTCAACATTTATCATTTTCCATTTTGACTATTTAAGTCAACCTGATAGGTATTTAATTTGTATTTCTCTAATCAATAGTGATTTGGAATAGTGATTATCATAAATCTATAAACAGTTTTAATTTCTTCATCTGAGAACTGCTTGTCCATATTGACCACTTATCAGTAAATACTTTTTATTTTTATAAATCTGACAATTCTTTATATATTGGAAAAATCAGGCCTATGTCAGAGATACTTGCTACGATCCCCACCTCCAATTTATTATTTGCTTTCTATCTTTGCTTGCACTGGTTTTATCTGTACAAAATCTTTTCAATTTAAATAAAATTGTAACCAAAATTATCCATTTCATTTCTTGCAATATTCTATATGTCTTCATTGGTCATAAACTCTTCCAATTATCCATAAGTCTGACAGGTAAACTATTCTATGTTCCCTAATTTGTTGGTGATCATCTTTTATTTCTAGACCAAGTATCCATTTTGATTTTATCTTTGTATATGATGTAGGATGTTGATCAGTGCCTAGCTTCTGATATACTGCTTTCTAGTTTTCCCAACAGTTTTTGTCAGGTAGTAAATTCTTCCTCTAAAAGCTTAGATCTTTGGGTTTATTAAACACTAGGTTACTATCATTATTAGCTACTATGTAATTACCTAACCTATTCCAGTGGTCTACTACTCTAATTCTTAGCCAGCGCCAGATTATTTTGATGATTACTGCTTTATAATATAGTTTGATATCTGGTTACATAGATATTGTTCTTTCATATATTTTTTTTAAAATTTCCTGATATTCCTAACTTTTTGTTCCAAATGTATCTTTAATATTAATTTTATTTAATTGATTTATATTCATATTATATTTATTAATTGATAAGCTCTTGGGACATTTTTGTTTTTATTTTTATTTTTTTGTATCTCCAGTGCCTACTTCAATGTCTGACACACATTATTCACTTAATGATTGTTGAATTAAATTGAAGGCAAGGATGAAATAACAGTAGTTGAATTATAATTACTTTACACAAATTCACAGTACATTTGGACTAGGAAGGATCTTACATAAGCTCTGGTTTAACTACTTGATTTTTATTCATGAGGGTGTTGATGAAGCCCTGAGAAGATAAGGGACTTTTCCAGGATCATACATAAGCCAGATCTTATATTCTTTAACTGACTTATAAGTTGTGATAGTACCTACATAGGTTTCCTAATATAAAGGCTTTTTATGAATGGGTCTAAGGGCCATCAGAAAGACTATCATGTGGGAAGAGTAGGAAAGGAAGAATAAATCTGAAAGCAAAAGATATTGGTTAAAGAGGCTTCTCTTCAAAAAAGAGTCTACCTAATTAAAATCCCAGATATGTAGCTTATTAAGGATTTCAGTTATGATAACTTTGGCAATGTGGTTTTAATAGGCCATCAAGCTATGCCTAGAATTTTCAGTTCAGTGTTTCAAATATCTTGCTGCCTGCATTATCAAGCTAAGAATGGTAAAACAGCTGAAATTGCAAGGGACATATGGAGGATAATTATTCAACATTTTCTAAACAAAATACAATTTTAGCAGTTTCAAAGACACTTGATATCTTTGGACTCCTATATGAGATTTTGTTTTGTCCCAGGGACTTATTTTTAAAACCTAGTCCTATTTTTGTTTAAGCTGCATCATAATTTTCTGAGAAGCACCAAGATTAAAACTTGCCCGGCAAGAACCTTCAAAGCATGGGACAGAATAAAAACTGGACACATATAAGCAGCTCAATAAAACATTGTTGCTAGAGTCACAGGTCTTTTGTAAATCTTTGTCACTGCACCAATATAAGAGAGTAAGGGTTATTATTCCAATTTTAAAAGTTCAGGAAGAGCAAAATAGAATTAAGAAGTCACAGAATTTAGGTCTAAGTTGTTCCAGTTATGAGGCCAACAATGCTTGCCAGCTACATTAGAAGGGTTTGGTCCAAGAATATAACCAGAATTGCAACTCACAATAAGTTTATGTTAAAAATTACCAAGAAGACAGCTAGATTATTTATGGAATCTAAATTGTTCTGCCTTTGTGAATATGTGGAATTTAAGCTTTATTATGCTACTTGGGACGAATAAAAATAAATAGGTCTACTTGAGGCAAGAATTTGCTAATGAGTGCTTGAGTTCTGTTTTAGCATTATTGTTGTTTGTTTTTCCTTCTCCTCTCCATGTACCTTACAATAAACCAATGATTAGAGCAGGTCTATTTGAAGTCAAATAATTACCTACACATTGGTCTAGCTGTGGATGGCTTTCCTACAGCTTTCTTATTAGGACATCAGATGAATGATTCTTGTCAATGAAAACACCTACTTTTATAGATTTTCATTTTAAAAAACCATTCTTGTTTGAATACTTTTAATTGGCTATTAGGCCTGGTCTGACAATTTTGAAGAGTGGGATGCCTTGGATTCAATTTTAAAAGAATGCAGTATTTCTCAGTATCCACCATGAGATTCAGGGAACCAGAGGAGTCTTGTTCCTTATGCTAGAGATACTTCATTGTACTTGGCAAGCAGATTCCTTGATATTCTCTTGTTATTCAGATCTTGGTACCAATTTTTTTTTATTTCTTCCTCATTTAAAAACTGCAAAAGCTCTTTTATTCTAAAATGTTTACCTTATAAAACAGAAAAGCCTTGGGGAGGAAAACAGAAGAATAAGACTAATAATTAGACCCCAGTGAGGGGCTTTCCTATCTCCTTGCTGAGACTTGCCTCAAAAGTTCAGTGGAGATTTGGGTAGTAAAACTCTATTTTAATGGTTTAATGATTGCTTCACACTCCCCACTTCCTTTACTCAAGGAAGGGGACAAGGACCTATCAGTCCTCCAAACTTTTTTGTTTGAAACATCAAGGAAAAATGATGTGATTGAAAGAACAAAGGATTTAGATTCAGAAAATCTGCATTTGAAGCTTACTTTCTCCATTTATTTACTATATGACTCTGGGAAAACAACTTAATCTCTCTGGGTCATAGTTTACATATCTACAACATGCCTTGATAACCTCTGGAGTCTCTTCTAGCTCTAAGTCTGAAAGAAACTAGAGGCAAGATTTGTACCTAACTAGTAGCCTAGCTACCTGGCTAGTGATGTGAAGATGCTTTTATGCTCATTCAGTGTTCTCTAGGTCTAGTTCTTCTTAGTAGGGGTAATCTTTTTTGAATGGCCATCCTCTAGTTCAGCATTCTTAATATGTGGCTTTATATTTTATAATTCTAATAAAAACTAGCATTTATATTGCACTTTAAGGTTTACAGAGTACTTGACAATATTGTTTTATCCTCATGATAACTCTGGGAGAAAAGGGCTATTATTATCCCCATCTTAACTGTGAAGAAATTTAAACAGAGGTTAACTTACCCAAAGTCACACAGCTAATCAGGCCAGATTTAAACTCAAATCTTTCTGACTTCAGATGCACACTGCCACCTCACTATATTTTAGTATAATTACCTCATTTGTAATCCTATGCATGTTGTACATTTAAACACAGGATTCTGAGAAACTATCCATAGACTTCGCAAAAATGATAATGGGGCCATTGCCAAAGTGGAAGACATCCATTTCCTCATTGGCTGCTATGCTTGAGCTCCTTCTAGGTCACATTTTTCTTCCCTAAGTTAACAGATCTTGCCTTTTAGTTTGTCTTTGTGTGCCATTTCATCATCTAAGCTTCTAGCTTCCTAACTTTTTAAAGGTCTTGGACTTTGAGTCTTTTGTCATCATGATTCTTTTGTCTTCCTTTGACATATTAATTCATCCCTCCATGGATGTGGTATAAGAGAGATTGAGTGGCTTGAGTTTGCTTTTGGAAAAGGATTATCTTGGTGTACACATCAGGGATAGAGGAATCTTCCTCGTTTAGGCTGGAAATGTTTAAAATGAAATCCCTTATCTATCTGGATTCTTCCTAAGGGCATATGATTTAGTTGGTTCAGAATGTAACTCGGTTAGCCATTTATGTAAAAATCATAGTATTAAGTATTGGAAAAACCTTGAATATCATTTATCACTACTCATTATGTAGATAAAGAACCTAAGGAAGAAAGAAGTTAAAGGTTGTGGTTGAGGTTGTATAGGAAGTAAGTGGAGGAGCTAGAATTTGATTCCTCATTCTTTGACTCAGAACAGTGTTTTGTTATAACGTGTGGCACCACGAATACAAATTCCTCCTTTGGGAGAGAATGGACAGAGAGGGCATAGAAATGAATATGTAATGGGAAATTGGAAAAGGTAGTCTCTCTATTACAAATAGCACCCTTCTTTCCACTCATGTTATTACCAAACTTTTCCCCAAAATGCATGTCATTCAGTAGTTATTCTAATTTAATATTTCTACCTCAATTTCTTTCTCTATTAAGAGCTAAAATAGATTTGGTGAATTATTTTTAAGCCTCTTAGCTAAAGACATTTATATCTTTAAATGCTTTACTTTAGATAAATTCACCAACCTTCTTGGTTGAATATCTTCTTTAGCTTTGGGAAATAGAAATATGCCAGAATATCCTAAAGAGAATTTGTAAGCTTAGTCCATTATTTATCAATGTCTTATTTTAATTTTTTCCCAAATATGGAAGAAGTATTTTTCAATGATTTATCTTTTACCCTTTTGATTCTAAGAAAGAATATTTGGGAAAAGAAGTATCTGTTCCCCTTCTTCAGTCCATTTTTGTCTCAGTGATAACCTAAATATTTCCAATGACAACATTTAATTGTTCTCTTATATGGCCTTATCAGTACCATATATTCTTAAAGTAAAAAAAAAAGGTCTGTCATCTCATGATACATAAAATCTTTTGACACTTTTCTTGAGTTTATATGGCTTTTTGACCAAGACCCTTATGTTACCCTTATCAATAGACTGCAAGGTGATGGATTTATGTTCATAGAATCTGTTAGTAAACAAACATTTATAAAGCACCTACTATGTGCCAAGCACCAGGCCATGTCCTGAGAATATGAATTTAACAACTTCAGAAAAAAAGTAGACTGGCTTCAATAAGCCCTTGGATTCATAGTTCTTCCTAGTGTGGGAAAAGAGGAAACTAACTTGGATCAGCACTTGGACAGAGGTGCAGAAGTTTTCTATACAGTGATGGCAAGAGGTTTTTCTCACTGTCAAGAAAAACAAGGAGAGAGGAAGGGAAATGGAGGTAGTCATCCCATGGCAGTAGTACAGTCATGGCTTTTGTAGTATCTGCTACATTTACACTTCCTCTCTTCTTATCATTACAGATAGATTCTAAAAGGATAAGCCTGAAGTTGTGTGACTATGTGCTTTTATTGTAGGTATTGGTTCTAGTAGCAAGAGAAATGACAGCAATTAATGGTACTTCCTAACCTGTCCAGGGCATAATGCATCTTACTTGTGTGTTTTAAAAATATATACTCTAAGAAATACATTTGTTAGATCTAATATTATTTCTCATAAATAAATGTGACTAAACATGATTTGATATTGCTAATTATCCCATTGCTTTTTAAAAATTAAATTTATTTTTAAATGTATTTTAATTTTTAACTTTTTTCCATGGTTACACGATTCTTATTGTCTCCCTCCTCTCTTCCCTCCCCTTCCCAGAGCTGATAAGCAATTTCACTGCATTATATGTGTATTATCACTCAAATCCCATTTCTATGTTATTCATTTTTATAATAGAGTACTCTTTTAAAAACAAAACCCCAAATCATATATATGAACAAATGATAAATCATTTATTTTCTTCTGGATTTCAACTCCCACAATTCTTTCTCTAGATGTAGATAGCATTCATTCTCATAAGTCCCTCAGAGTTGTCTTGGATCATTGTATTTCTTTTAGTATCAAAGTCAATCACATTTGATTGTCCCACTATGTTTTAGTTACTATGTAACTAAATGTTACATATGTATAATGTTTTCCTGGTTCTGCTTATTTCACTCTGCATCAGTTCACGTAGGTCTTTCCAGTTCTTATAGAAATAAAGCAGTTCATTATTCCTTACAGCACAATAGTATTGCATTGCCATCATATATCACAATTTGTTCATCCATTCCCAAATTGAGGGACACCCACTCATTTTCCAATTTTTTTGCCACCACAAAAAGTGCAGCTATAAAAATTTTTATATAAACAGAACCTTTCTCATTTAAAAAATCTCTTTGGGGTAAAACCCAGTAGTGTTATTGCTGGATCAAAGGAAATGCATTATTTTAAAGGCCTTTGGGCATAATTTCAAATTGCCTTCCAGAATGGTTGGATCAATTCACAACTCCACCAGCAATGCATTAGTGTCCCAATTTTGCCATATCACCTCCAATGTTATTATTTTCCATTACTTTTACTATTTCTTTCCTTTACTATTGGCCACTCTTCTAGGTGTAGGGTGGTACCTTGGAATTGTTTTGGTTTGCATTTCTCTAATCAAGAGGGATTTAGAGCATTTTTTCATATGATTATTGATAGTTTTTATTTCTTCATTTGAAAACGGATTATTCATATCACTTGACATTTATCAAATGGGGAATGATTTGATTTTTTTAAAAAGTTGACTTAGTTCTTTGTATATTTGAGAAATTAGACCTTTAGAGAATTTTGTTATAATTTTCCCCAAATTTGATGTTTTACTCCTAATTTTGGTTGTATTGGTTTTGTTTGCATGAAAAAATTTTTTTAAACCCTTACCTTGCATCTTGGAGTCAATACTGTATATTGAAGAGTGGTAAGGGTATGCAATGGGGGTCAAGTGACTTGCCCAGGGTCACACAGCTGGGAAGTGTCTGAGGTCAGATTTGAACCTACAACCTCCCATCTCTAGGCCTGGCTCTCAATCCACTGAGCTGCCCCCTGAAAACTTTTTTTATTTAATATAATCAAAATTATTCATTTTACATCTTGTAATGCTTTCTGTCTCTTGCTTGGTCTTAAATTATTTTCTTCCGCATAGATCTGAAAGGTATACTACTCCATGTTCACCTAATTTACTTATAATAAAACTCTTTATGTTTAAATCATACACCTATTTTGAAGTTTTCTTGGTATAGGGTGTGTGTGTAAGAGAGAGAGTGATTGATCGAAACCTAATTTTTGCCATACTGTTTTCCAATTTTCCTAAAGTCCCATTGCTTTTTGAGGGCACAATGAGAGTCAAACAAAAGAGAAAGATATTTCCTGGAACCTAGAAACTCAACTCCTAGCCCACTGTTAGAGTTAGCCTCTCTAACTGGGGGCATAAGCAGGAGCTATTTAATAACCAGTCTTTTGAGTTTAGTGTTATTATGAACTATGATCAGATTTTATAATGCTATCTCATAGTCAAATAATACTAAATACAAAAGATAATTCTGATACTAATAAAATGACAGCTTTTGCTCTCAAGGAGCTCATAGTCTAATGGAGAAGACACTATACAAGAAAATATGTACAAATAAATTATAATCAGGATAAATTGAGGTCTGAATCAGAATTATGAGCTTTAAATTGCAATACAATTTTTTAACATCATACATATACAAACATATATATAATACACTTATAGGTATATGAACTAGATACAAACACATTGGTTAGGCATGTTTATTTGTATATGTACCTAAGCATATGATAATGAATGCATTTATATTGTACCTATTGTATTTATTTACATAATGCAAAACATTGTGCTAAGTGCTTTACAAAAACTATCTCATTTGATATATAGAAAGGAAAAAGAGAGAAAAAAGAGAGGGAAGGAAGGAGGGTGACAGAGAGGGGGAGGGACAGAATAATTTTAGTTTATGCCTTTTCAGCCTTCTATGTTATATATATGTATATATATTCTTTTAATACATATTAATATTAAGTAATATTCGATATTATAATGTAATTTTTAATATTTTTATATTATTTTATATATAAAATTATATAATTTTAATATTATAATGTAATTATAATATAATATTTAATATATTAATAATAAATATATATTCTTTTAAGCACTCTTCATTGTACATTTGTGTTGTTCCTTGTTTAACTTATTTAATTATATGCAACTCCTCATGACCTCATTTGAATTTTCTTGGGAAAGATACTGAAGTAGTTTGCTGGTTTCTTCTCCAGCTCATTTTACAGATGAAGAAAATGAGGGTAATAGAGTTAAGGGACTTTCTCAGAGTCACATAGATAGTAAGCGTCTGAGTCCAAATTTGAACTCAGATCCTCCTGACTCTAGGTCAAGATCTCTATCCACAAATGTAAAAGGGAAAAATGGGAAATATTATGGTTGGACTGGATATTTAAAGTCTGGTCTCCAGGGATCAATTACTTGATTCCAAGAGGCCCAAGTCAGGATGACTTTTATGGTGGTTTATTTACAATTTAGGAAGGATGAAGGTAGGGAAAATGAGAGAAACTCTGGCCCAGACCAGAGGACCGATCCAGGGAGGCTTCAGAGGCCCCAGAAGAGGGGGCACAGAGGTGAATTAAACAAGGCTTCTAGCCACAAGGCCTCCTGCAAGAAGAGAGGCCTCCTTGAGGCTAGAACCTCCAGAAATGACAAGGGAAGAGAAAGAGAGTCAGCCTAACTTATCCATGTGACAATTCAAAGGGAAGTTGTCTGAGGTCTCATCAGAGCTTCTTCTACTCCAAGTTCAAAGTACCAAAAAAACTCCACAGGAAGTTACCATCATATTTAAAAGATCGCAGCTTCGTCACTTCCTATGTCCACCTCCAGTTTCACATGGACAAATGGCAGCCTCACCTTGTTTCAGACTGCCCAGGGGGCAGTCACTTGTTTTTGATTTGTCACTTACTATCCCATGTGGGTCACAGACCTCCCCCTCCCCACTTAATTCTAAGTTGGGTGGGGTGACATTATTCCTGTTGGCTAAAGTCTAAAGAATGAATAAGGGTGAGCTAATTCCATTTACACAATTCAATCTATCTGCCCCTAATATGTTTATAAGTAAATTGCAGTATTTGTCTCAAATCTTTTGTTTCACAAATTCTACATTTAATATTTCATATTCCAAGTATAGTGATGAGATTAGGGAGTTAAAATAAGGAGTAATAAAGTATGAGTATAGCTGTTTCGATTGCTGAACTCCATTAAGAAAAATTTTCCACTACTCCAAAATTTCAGACCAGAGCTTTCATCTCTGGAAAATTAGATCATCAGTGAAAAAAGAATGTGTATGTGCAAGGCATATTTCAAGTTAGATAAGAACTCTTCTTTGTCACATAAGAGGGTCTCCTCAATTCTTACAATTTTTTTTAGCTCCATTCTTTTCTCATCCTCTTTAAATACAGATTTCATTATAACCTTCTGTCACAAACTTTCACTATTTCCCACTACAATATCTAAACTTCTGACCTGCAAGGCCCTCTAAAATGAGAAGCATTCCAAATATAAGGGGGTGACAGTCCCACTGTACTTTGCCCTGGTCTTACTACATGTGAAATATCTTATCTATTTCTGAATTCCACAGAAACTATAGATTATCTTAAGGAGATCAAGCAGGATGGGGAAGGACCTCTCATTGGTGCCTTGAGGATTGGTTAGAGGAAATGGATATTTTAGTCTGGAGAAGAAAAAGCTCAAGGAGGACCTGATAATTGTATCTAAGTTAAGGAATGATTATCATGAGGAAGATCTTTGTTCTGTTTGGTCCCCAATGGCAGAACTAGGAGAAATATAATGTAAGAAAAAACAAAAACAAAAACAAAATCAACCCTTCCCAATAATTTAAACTGTATGTGGAGTGAGCTGTCCTGAAAGATTGTGAGCTCCCACTCATTTGAGGTTCATCCAGGGATGAATGAATGCTTCTCAGATGTGTTATGGTGATGATTCTTTCTTTGATGTGATTTAGACAAGATTCACTTTTACATACCTTTGGAAAGATGAATGAATTAATCTTCTCAAGCTTCTATATTCCACCCCAACCCCCCACCCCCGAGGCTATGCTTCCTCTTATCCTGCAATCAATCTGGACAATTGATCCTATCCACAGTGAGCCTATTGCCTTCTGTACTGCTGGCACATAGGTACATTTCCAATTCATTCTCCCTCCCCCATAATTAGAGTAATTTTAAGACCAACTATAGTGCTTCAAACATTATAGACACTTTACAATTGCTTATTGATTGATTTCTTGAAATTCTGAAAATTCTGCATTCAGGAATCATTTAGTTCTAGGTAAGCTACACAACTATATTTCCCAGTTTGCTATAAAACAAACGCTAGTTAGTTCAGCCTTTCCATTATTCTTTGAATAAATCATATCAATTTCTTTTTTCATGCCTATTCCCCAGAATGTACTCCTTCCTCCTCTCTTTTCCCAAATCAAATCCTGCTCAGTTAGTTAAGAACTTACAAAGTGCTTAACATTTTCCAGGCACTGTGCTAAAAACTGAAAATAATAAAGAAAATGGGGNCTTCACTCTAAAAATTATTTTGCATTTACTTTGCATATATTTTATATTGACTTATCTCTATATATGTAGTTTTTCTAGTTTAATGTAACCTTCTTGAGGGCAGAGACTTCTTTATTTTTGTCTTTTTTACTCCCAGTGTTTAGCAGAATGCCTGGCATATTGTAGGGGCTAAATAAATGCCTGCTGGATGGATTTTAACTGAACTACTAATAGCCCATCATTCACATTTGTTCCAATACATTCACACCACTCAGTAACTAATCTGTCTTAAAAATCCTATTTTAGGAATTACAACCCACTGCATTTCTTATTAGTCCCATTTTTGTCTACTATCTAATTCCTTGGTTATATAGAATGCCACTGATATGTACCCATAATCCTACACTGAAAGAACTGAAAGAAAATCTTGTTTGCTATCTGATGAATATACACACATATATTTATATACACATATATGTATATATGTCTCTCTTCATACATACACACACACACACATCAATTGGCTCCAGGCCATACTTGGCTTTGATATCAACCCTGTCATCTGACTGCTTGCCATTGCCACATAACTTCTCCCCTCATCACTTTCTCAATCAAATTTGTAGTATATCCTCAGATAGAGGATATACTCTATCTTTCCCTTCCAAAGCCACCTTACCTTTATAAAAATGACTGGAAGGTCTTTGAGGGAAGTGTTTTCTTTTGTCTATCTGTATCTGTAGAACTAAGCACAGTGACTAGTAAGTGATAAACACTGAATAAATTCCTTTTTTCTCCTTTCATTTATTCATTAATTCATAAACTTTCCTCTTCTTTTCCATAAAGAAAGTCAACTCCCAGTCAGTCACTGAATGCATAATTAGTGAATGACTCATGGAGAAAGACAGTTCAATCAGTTCACATTTCTCAAAAATATCACGAGACATTGCAAATTTTTTTTTGCTATAAACCTGCTTACTCTGCTTACTCTACCAGGACTATCCTGGTCCACTGTGCTTATAATTTTGTAAAATGGAGGGTGGGTGAGCCATGAGATGAACTTAAAGTGACTATCCTGGCTCTTTCTATCCAAGTGCTCACAAAAAAAATGTTCTATAATAGAATCTAGAATTTTGATAGGAGTTCAAATCAAGTTTAGCCTTTTTTACTTTAAGATTTGATACACTAGCATGTCTACAGCAGTGGTGGTCTGCCTATTAATCATTACTTTACAAATATTACCCACAGAATCTCAACTTTTTTACCCTGGCCCCAAATTCTTTCAGAACCCTGATATTAATAGCTGTAGAAGACGAATAAAACTAATTCAGGAAAACCTAAGTTCACCATTACTGTGTGGCAGACTTGGCCACTTCATCAGCTGCTCCAGCAAATCTCTTCTGGAGATGGAATTTTCCGTATTTAGCCCACATTTAATGTTTGAGAATGACTTATTGGATTGAAATTATTGGGCAAATAGTGGGGATCAGTGTTCTTATTGTCACCAAGTATTTTTGACTAAGGAAACCTGAAGAATACTTTAGAATTTGGAAAGCTAAAATTTGGGTCAAATTGTTCTTAATGAGAATCACCTCTGAAGGGCTTTCTACCAAGCATTAATAGACGATAGAACTATTGATTTCTGTCTGATAGTAGATATCGTTTATATCACTTGTAGCACCTCATAATTCAAACCCCAAACTATTTTTCAGTTCAATACTTATGGGACCTTGAGTGCCTGACCACAGTGACTAGCTTATTAACAATAATTAGCTACTCTTGTCCTTTTTTTTTTTTAATTTTCCTTATTAGGAAACAAACAAACAAAGTAAAATAAAAGTTCTGCCTTTTTGTCTTCTATTATTGTGTCTAATTCAGTGATTTTTCTAATCTTCTTCTTGATCATTTTCTCTCTACTCCACCCCCCAAAATAACTTTGGAACAAATTCCTTTTCCTTAGTATTCACTGCAAGTCTCAGCTTGCTCTGTTCTTTTTTGTGTATTTGACACTACTCTCTTGGGGCTATTCTATTCTTTTGTATTCATCATCAGGTACCTGCTTTTGGTTTTGTACCTGTATTTTTAAAACTTATGGGGTTCATGCATTCCCTGGGTATTCCACATCAGTCTCTTTAATCACTTTCCCTATTCTTTTTTTGATGGAATCATATGTGTTTCTGTCACCATTATTTTTGATTTTCAGAACTTTACATCCTTCCTCAATTGCCATTCCCTGTAGAACTTCAGTCCTATGGGACTATTATTTCCACTCTGAAATCTTTGAAATGCAGGAGAGCCTCTGCATACCTTTCCTTTGCTTGTCTGTCATCATGTCCTGGTTGATTGGTTTCTAGTCCTCTATGGTACGTCAAAACTCATATATTTTCATTATTCAAATTCCCCATATCTCTGTGTTCTTTTTTATTTTATCCAGTAAGAATTATTGGCCATATTTTAATTACCTTGATTTGGAGAAGGATAGCATAACAGAATTACTGAATTTCAGAGCTGAAAAAGTGTTCAATGGACAGCTCATTCGAACTATAACTGAACTCTACATCGTGACAATAACCATCTATCTTTAATAGGAAGACCTCCAGTGACAGGAAAAGTATGACTACCTGATGTGGCCAATTCAATTCTGGGCAATCCTAATTATAAAAAAGGTTTTTTCATAGACAGAACAAAATCTTTCATAGAACAAAAAGCCTTTCTCAAGTTTCCACCAGTATTTCTAGTTCTGTTTTCTGAGTTCAAATAGAATAAATATAAGACCCCTTCCACATTATAGTTCCTTTAAAATAACTATTTTTCATTATTTTTCATCCAGCCAATTATTTCATTTCTTCTAACTGTTCTCTCTATGGCATGGTATCTAGCCCTCTCACAATCTTGATCTCCAGAGCTTCCAAAACTTAATCTCATATTCCAGGTGTGATTTCTTCATAACAGAGTTCAGTAATATTATCATTCTTATTCTTGATACAATGCTTCTATTAATATAACCTTAAGATTTAGCTAACTTTTTTACCACCATGTAATACTATTGACTAATAGTAAGTATAATTCACTTAAATTACTTAATAATTTTCACTCAGATTATAATGTAGATAAGTATTCCCTATCCTATAATTAAATATTTTTTCTAATACTGAATATACTATTGACCAATATTTAATTTTCAATTCACTAAAATGTTTAGGTTATTTTCAATTAAACTGAAGTTTAGCCAGTGCTCCCTATCTTGTTCTTGATCATTTCATTTTGAAATCTTGAGTACAGGACTTTATTTTTAACTTTTTAATTTCATTGAATTATATAAAGTACATTATGATAGTTATTCTAGTCTCTGGCTCCACTCCCTATCCAATTGTGAAATGGTCATCCTGAGGAAACAGTGGGTTCACTACCACTACCAATTTTCAAGATGAGGTTCTACGACTCTGCTTCACACACTTTATATTAAAAAATCTTGTTTTAATATTTATTGGTTATGATGAACTCTTAAGTTGCTTTTTTCTAATTAGTTCTTTAATTCTAGCTTCCTTATTGATATCCATTTTTGTGTATCTTTTAAGTAATCAAACAAAAAGAAAGATGATGAGTTTCATATCATATACCTTATCAGTTTCTCTTCTTGATATCTTCTAAGTTTGATTATATAATCTTATACCTTGTTATTAAAGGTTTCCTTTATTAGGACTTTAGAAAGTGAGGAAGGTAGGCCAGTTAGGTAGCTCAGTGGATAGAGAGCCAGACCTAGAAACAGAAGTACCTGGGTTCAAATCTAGCCTCACATACTTTCTAACTATATGACCCTGGGTAAGTCACTTAATCCCAATGGCCTAGCTCTTACCACCCTTCTACCTTGGAACCAATACTTAGTATTTATGCTAAAGCATAATATAATTTTAAAAAAAAAAGTGAGGAAGCTCCTTCTGCCATGACAGATCATTACCTGTTCTACAAATACTAGATTTAAATTTCCCCAGGATTATAAAAGTGAGTTTTGAACTTGGATCTTTGTGACTCCAAGACCAGTTCTTAATATATTTCTCAAACCAATACACAATGCTTTTTCTTTCATTTCCATCAGTTTCAAAAGTATTTCCTAACATATAGTGCTTTCATCATTTCCTTCATTATATCAATATCAACTGGTCTAAGATAACATATTTTATTATTATTTTCTACCTCAATTTAATTTCTATTTTGTACAAGCCACATCCAAAGGTTTTTTCCCAATTTCATTCATGTTTGACTGTTTTCATTATTATCCTATAAAAAACCAACTTTAATAGAACCCAGTTGCCTAGATTATATTTTTTCTAGAAATAAAATTATCTCAGAGAGATCTCATTTATTAATTGCACATACATGCTTTATTATTCTGTTTGTACACAATGATCAGTCTCTTGTCACTGGACAAGAATCCTCTACTTCTTATTGTTATACTCATAGGATTTCTCTTTAGTATAGATTCTCTGACCTATAATAATGTTAATTTTTTATCCATTCCAGTGGTTTCTCTAGTGCATAAATTCTCTAACATTTGTCAAGCAAAGAATGTTGTGTGAAAGCTTTTTGCTTCTTTTCTTTTAAAAAATATATTGAGTCCACTCTTAACAGTCACAACGACATCTAACTGAGGTGAAGTATTTGTCTTATCTCAGGTCTTCCTGCCCTGAGATGGGTCTTCCTGATGCAGATCTATCTGATCTTCACAATAGAACCAGTCTTAGGAATTATGTGGGGTGGGTCAGTCATTTTCTAGTTGTACCAATGGGGCAAAGGACTATGATCTTTTCTTTCTGAATTGTGTATTAAATCTTCCACACATAAAAAAAGTTTTTTTGGGGGTGAGGAGGGAAGGAGGGGAATAAAATGTTTTTTTTTGGTTAATAAAACAAAAAAGCAAAATAGCAATTAAGTAATTCTGTATTGTTTGTCATCTATTATCACATATTTTCATCTGTCCTTTCTTGATTTCTTTCATATCACCAGTAAAGCAAAAAAAAAAAGTCCTATTTGTAATGCTCCATAGAATTTATTAAAAACCTTCAGATCATAATGAACTATTCTATTCTTGACACTCATAGAGGATCATGCTTCCCTTTTATATGAGCCCTCTGATACTTATTCTTGCTTTCATTTCTAATAGGAGTACTTTAAAAAATTGGAGGTCATGTATGAGAGCCTTATCTCTTTAGATGCCTTCCCTTTTCTTTTACAGCAGAATAATTTTCTAACTTGATTGTCAGAATTTAATTCTTAAGAGTCTCTAATCCCTTTTGAGCCAATTTTTCTTTTAGAATATCGGGTCATGAGATTCTACTTATGTCTCTGAGTCATTGAAATCTATTTAATTTTAATATATAGTAGTATATTCCAGAAGTTTTAATAATAATAAAGATAGCTATACTTTGAGGTTTGTGAAACTATATATATATATATATATATATATATATATATATCACATACATACATAGGAAACCTTATTTTATTATCCCAACAATTCTAGAAGTTAGGTGCTATTATAATTCTCATTTTAGGGGGCAGCTGGGTAGCTCAGTGGATTGAGAGCCAGGCCTAGAGACAGGAGGTCCTAGGTTCAAATCTGATCTCAGATACTTCCCAGCTGTGTGACCCTGGGCAAGTCACTTGACCCCCATTGCCTACCCTTACCACTCTTCTGCCTTGGAGCCAATACACAGTACTGACTCCAACACAGAAGGTAAGGGTTAAAAAAAAAAAAAACAATCCTCATTTTATAGGTGAAGAAACAATGCTTGAGACTTTCCTAGAAACATATGGTTAATAAGTTCTGGTCAGATTTGAACTCAGATCTTTCTGGCTCCAAGTCAAATGCTATCTCTAGTAGGTCAAGCTGTTTCACAACTTCAAATTCTACAAATCCCATTATCTCCTAAGATTATGATTGATCTACCCAATTTTCTCTTGTGAAATAATTCCTCAACACCTCATTTACTGTTCTTCTTTTTCCTATGTCATGCCCTTAATCCTCTATATTCTTTGGCTTAATATTTCTTATGTGAGTATTTTTCTTCCTCCCTTTCAATTTCCATATTAAAGCTGTCTTGATTTACATTAACACATCCAACATTCTTTTCTTTTTTTATGAGATGGACACCATTGCCTGCCAGGAATTTATTGGTGTAATAGTTAAATACATGATCCAAAAAAGCAAATATTGATCTCTGGCATTATTTTTATAGGCAGCTGTTCATTATCTATATCCTATAATCATAGATTTAGAGTTTAAATGGTTCACAGAAGCCATCTAGTCTAACTAAGCCCACTAATTTTACAGATGAGGAAACCAAGGTCCAAGGAGATAAAGGAGTTTTTCTGGTTAATAAATGTTTGTGGTGGCATCTGAATCCATTTTCTCTGACTCCAGAGGAAATGTATCAAATGTCATCCAGTTTCTTCTATATTCCCAAATTCTGACAGGAAGAAAAGTTGAGCATTCTTTTTCTGTACACTAAAACCCTTTAATTTTCAATCCAGACCTTAGTGATTAGAGATACACTTCAGTCTCCTTCTCTCCTCTTTGATCTGACAATACTTGTTCTAAGGTAAATCAACAGAAATGAGTAATAGTCACTGGCTTCATAAGTCTTAGGAGCCTCACAGATACATATGCAAGAAGCTAGGTAGTACACTTCCTAATAAGCCATGTCAGATTTTTTTATCTATCTATCTATCTATCTATCTATCTATCTATCTATCTATCTATCTATCTCTATCTGTCTATCTATCTGTCCATCTATCTATCTGTCTATCTCCACTAACTTTAAGTAGAGAGATGCCCCCAAATGGGCAAGATCCTTCCTTTATGGAAGAGGTTTCCTCATTCCTTCTAATACCTGAGAGTCTAATGCCTGAGAATGCAGTGTTCTGGGGCTTACAGGAAACTACTTATTGTTCTGAAATTACAAATATGTTCTTTATAAGAAAAGGCTAATAGTTATACAGCATTCCTTCCAGGTCAATTTTCCCAACTTCCATTCACAATGATGGATCAGACCTCCAGAGAACAGCTAATTACTATTAATCTCAGGGTCCTAGGGATGATCCTGAAGTACTGAGTTTCATTTACAGGTCCCTCATTGATGTTCTTCCCGTTGATTATCAACCAGTATTATCACTTGGCTTTTAAAAAGGTATTTACTAAAATTGTATTGTAAATACAGTTGGTATAAAACATTTCTCCCAAGCAGAGGACATGCTCCTTTATTAAGCACAAAGATTCTTGGAAGAGAAGACAGAAAATGTGAGTATTGTACAATGGCAATAAAGTCCACATGGCAATGGGTAAATTCACAAGTCTCAGTTACTGAAATTCATTTGCTGAGTTTATCACCAGCATTCTTTCTCTGTCAAGGTTCAAACTTCTAAAATCTGCTTCCTTCCTTAGTGGATTTATCTTTCCTATCCATCTGTGCCTGTATCGTGTTGATTAGTGCTATCATTGTCTACTCCCCATCACACTCTCATCCTCACATGCCACCCCTTCCCCCCACTTTCTTCCTGTATGGGCAGAAGGTTCTGCTCTTCAATTGGAACTCTTGAAGACTTCAGGAAACTGAATAATTTTTGAAATCTTCCATGCTAGCTAAAGCCCCTATAGGTGTGGTTAGTTTGCTTACCGATCAGTCATTTTTTCTTTAACCCAATAAAAATTTCGTTCATTCTTGATAAAAGGACATAAGCTATAAACAATCTTTTTTGCACATCCTTAAAATCTAATTATTCCTAATGAAGATTGTTTGCTTCCTTGTTTCCTTATAATGTTTTTCCTTGTTTCCTCATTTCTTCCTCTTATGTCAATAGCAAAGAAAGTCTCAATACAACACTTACAGGTAGATGGTCTTCAGTGGTACCAGGGCCATTTCAGGTCACAGACAGATTTCCACTGGTACCTGAGAAGGAAGGGTAATGATCCATGTAGCTATTAGCACCCATGGACACATAAGATAAAACAGGCCTCTGACCCTAGGGTCCCTGGTTATCCCAGCATGAATAATAGAGCAAATTATCTGACTTCTGAAGTCTGAGAAAATAAATCATAAGAGGTTATGATTATGCAGAGGGAGAAAAGAGAGTGATGACCACCCCTCCACCCCAACCTAAAACTTTTTCATGATCATTTGTGCACCTGAGATGTTTTCCAAATTTCCTGAACTGTTATCCTATATGTGGCATAATTTGTTTGACCTGGCTTCTCCAGACCTAAGTGGGTCAGTCTAATGACTTATAAGCTTCAGACCCAGCTCTAATGTTGCCTTAAATAGCCCAGTTACTGATGAGCATCCTTGGGAAATAATTAGGGATGGCTTTTTCCCAGGGGCTAGCTGGCTGCTGCCACATCTAATATCTTGCCACTCAAAGTTGCTCTCTTTATAAGATGTGTGATGTTTTCCTTACTCTGCCACAACACCAGTGATGCTGGTGTTCCTTGACACATGAATCACTGGAAAGAGCATCTGGAGTCACGGAAATAGGTATAAGTTCTACCTGTGACTGACAATCCCCATGTGATGTGCATCAATTCACTTAACTCTCCCAGGGCTTCACGTTCTTATTTTCTGTAAATAATGGGATTGCCCATCATGATGATCTTTAAAAGCGGATGCTCTTTACAAATCATCTTTATAGATTTACAGTAAGTTATTTTTAGTATTTTTATAGTAGATGATCTTTAAACGTCCCTTCCAGCACTAAATCTATAATCCTTTTGTTGAAGAGTAGAATGCATGTGTCCAACCAGCCATCTGCCTTCTTCACTTTTAATCTTTCTGCTTGTCTTCATGGATAACCTCTTTTGTGGTTGGTTCTTCCATGCCCTCTTTTCCTTTTCTCACTTTGGTAAATACTCACTCTCCATTATGTTACCCTGAGTCAACTCCTGCTTCTCTCTTCCACCTCTACCTTCACCTCCTACCTCCCAACTCCACAGCCATGCCACAATCTCTGTGTCACCAATATCTATAAATCAGTGCTTGAAGAAGCATCCCATTCCCATCCACCCCACCTCCCCCAGTTCAACTCCAAGTAGAGAATCCAGATTGTACATGTTTGGTGAGTGCTTCTAGGAGGAAGAAAAAACATTACACAGGTCAAATCAGCAGGTTATTTTAACCATTGTACTTGTACCATCACTTCTTGATCTCAAATGGAACTATTCTGTGGTTACTCTGAAAACTCCTGTAATTACTTCTGGAAACAGGCATTTTAACCTATACCTATTTTCTATGCCTCTGTGCTGCTGAAAAGGTTTCCTTAATTTGTTTCCTTCATTCTGTTCTGGCTTTCTGCTATTTCTGCTTTTCCAATTAAGTTTTAGAAATGAAGTACTAGTATGTCCAGCTAGGCAGCATCCTCTTTAAGCAATCATGAAACTTAATTCACAAACATACAGAGACCTTTGACATGAACATTCAAAAATTTCTGTGGTTCTGTGATTAGTGGTCAGGTTGTTGGGACTCTACTTTTCTGGGGGCTTTTCTAGAAGGCTGTTATTGAGTTGGCTTGTCTGCCTCCTTTGGACTCCTTTTTCCCCCTATGACAAACTCTCCAGGTATTAGCAATTAGCCAGGATACAAGGCAGTATTTGGTTTTTTTATATATAATATTTTATTAAATTTAGCACTCTATAAATATATCAAAGAACTAAACATTTTATCCTCTTCTCCAGTAAACCTTGTGAGACTGTTCGTTCTTTTCCAATTAAGTTGGCAGGCAAGATAAGACCTCTGAGCTGTGGAATTTGATGAGATTCTGAGGTTGGCAGGCTGAGATTAGAACATACAGGCTTAGATCCACTATGGCCTAAAGAAATAGTCTTTCTGAATATAATGTCATGAATGTAATGTGGATCTCTCTGACCTCAATAGTTACTATGTCAGTCTAAGGGAGTGACAAGATAATAAGACAGAACAAATACTCTGAAGAAAAGCTACAAAATAAGCCACTGAATGTTGAATAAAAATATTGGAATGTAGGGTCTTAAAAATATTGTGACCTTGGCAATGTAGTCTCTAAGTCCTCGGGTCACAGAAAACACAGTGTCAGAGAGGCAGCCTGGTTGTTGTTTAGTTTTTTCAGTAGTGTCTGACTCTTCCTGACACCATTTGGGGTTTTCATGGCAAAGAGACTGGAGTGATTTGCCATTTGCTTCTCTAGCTTATTTTGCAGATGAGGAAAATGAGGCAGTGTTAAATGACTGGCTCAGAGTCACACAGGTAGTAAGTGCCTGAGACTGGATTTGAACTACATTTTTCCTAACTCCAAGCTACAATACCTACTTACCTCTGGTACCATGGAAAGCTTGGTAGGAAGAAAAAGGAATTAGACTTGTTTTTGAGAGGACCTGAGTTTTAATTTTAGTTCTGCTACCTGTTGGACCTTGGAGAAATCACTTTACATTCCTTTGCCCACGTTTCCTCTGTCTTAAGAGAGGTTTGAACTAGATAACTTTGAGGTCTCTTCCAGTTCTAAATCTGCGTTCAATATGTGGTTAGGTGGTATAGTAGGTAGACCACTGGGCCTGGGGTCAAGAAGACCTGAGTTCTAATCCAGTCTAAAACACTATTCGCTTTTTTATTCCAGGCAACTCACAACCTGATTTTGTTTCCATTTTATGGGGCTGTTAAAGCACCTACTTCCCAGGATTGTTGTGAGGATCAAATGAAATAATATTTATAAAGAACTTAGCATAGTGCCTGGCAGAGGCATTATATGGTGCTATAGAAATGCTGCTGCTTCTTCTGGTTCTTGTTCTTTCTTCTTCTTCCTTCTTCTTCCTCCTCCCTATTACTATTATTAAGCTAGCCTAAACCTCAAGAAGAGGTCTGGATTCAAGTTCTGTCTCAGGTGTGAACTAATTGTGTGATCATGACCCCATTTTGGGTTTTCTTGGCAAAAATACCAGAGTGATTTGCCATTTCCTCATCTTAGTCATTTTTCAGATGAGGAAACTGAGGCAGAGAGAATTAAGTGATATGTGGATGATAGGTGTGTTTGTGAGTATGTCTAAATACTTAACCTACACAGGCAGGTAGAAAGTGTTTTTAAATTTACCTTTTTACTGAAAGACAGTGAATTTTAAAAATATTTAATTATTATTCTTATTAAAGCATGTTATATTCAGTTGTCAGACAGTCTCTTTCTGTCAGATTGTTTCTAGAAATGAGCAATGATGTAATTATCTCTATAGGCTTTAGCAGGACAGATGTGCCCTCCTTTGTGAAGAGCCCCAGAATGCCTCTGGGCAGCCTATTTGTCTATAGCTACCACAGGCAGATTTGTCCAATGCTTTGCTTCTTAGCACCAGGTCAGTTGAGTCCCTGACCTGTATTGAAAAAAATACTCCAAAGAGAAGGACATTAGGAAATGTGGATGGCAAAACAATAGCAACAGGAGAGTATATCAACTCTGTTTCTGAATTGTAAGAAAAGTAAAGAGTGTGTTTGAACCTTCTAGATCCCTTTCCTCTTTAGTTCCATATTATGCCTGACCCTTACTTTGGAGCTTATATAGCTAATTAATTTCCAGAATGCTGAGGGAGAAGAAGAATCACATTTGTCTGGGTTATATTTGTGTCTAAAGATTAACAAAGTGATCTCACAATGAACTGTGAGATAGTAAGGTTGAGTATTATCATCTCCAATTACATACAAATAAACTGAAGCTTAAAGAGATTAAGTGACCTAACCATGGCCACATAGCTAGTGAACTGTATATTAATTTATGGGATTATTAAATAGGGCCAGGCATACCCAGGTCTTGGGTACTCACTGGGAAAGACCAAGATGGAAAAAGAGAATAATTTGTCCATCATAGTTTTACAAAGCACAGAGATTGCAGGGGCAAATAGCACAGACATTATAGAGACAAAAAGTGGCTTGGTGGAGAAAGGCAGGTGGAGGAGAAAAGAACAAGGAAAAGAAGAATCTCTTCCATAACAGCCACAGATCAGAGTTGGGAGCATCCAAGCCACATGGATTGACCTTTAGGAGATGGAAGAATGCTGGGTAGAGTGGGTTAAACTTTGAAGTCTCATTTTTTAAGGTTTTGGTCGGAAATTAATTTTTATCTGTACCACCTTGAAATTAGTTCCTTAATATATCCACATCATTTTAAACTTAATGGCAACATTTGCTATTCTACTGGTCTTTCTGTAAATGACTGGAGTTCATTTGAGGTTTACAGTTCAGAAGACCAAAAGATCCTGACAACAAAGCCCAGGTAATTTCCCTTGATTTAACACATAGTCTCAAGATGTGAATTTTAGTTAATAGGTTATACAATTTACAAATTATGATCCTTTAATCCCTGTGGCAATCTGTAAGTGACTTCTAGGTTCCCCTTTGCAATCTTACTGCTATTGTCACATTATATTACTTATTTATAACTTTACTTTAATAAGTAGAAAGGAATCAGGGGGACCAAAAGAAGATACAATTTTAACACAGCTAGCAAATAAATCAAGAAGCCCCAGACAAGAAGCAAAAGTCCATTGATGTCACTTTCACAATGTACAACATAATAAGAGGAGGCAATTCTAATGATATAACAGTGGCTGTAATATAGATACCTCTCATCAATATTTTCTTGTAGTTTTTTTTTTTTTGGCTTAAAATTTCCACTTACCATGGTAGGGCAAAGCATTTCTAAGAAAAAAATTGTGCTGAAATGTCATGATACTGATCTGACTTCTCCATTAGGATAACAGCACAGAGCCAAGATGCATCAACATATTTCTCAGAGGAAGATAGCCCAGTGAATAGTATGCTGTACCTATAGTCAGGATGATAACAATAGAAAACATTTTTATAATGCCGATTATATGCCAGCCATTAAGCTAAATGTTTTACAATTATCATTTCATTTGATCCTTTACAGCAATCTGGGAGGTATTTCTACTATTTTTTACAAAGGAGAAAAATGAGGCAAAAAGCAGTAAAATGACTTTCCCAAAGAAAAAAAGCTAAAAGAAAAACCATCTGACTGATCTCTTTTTTTAAAACTTTAATCAAAGAAAAGAAACCAAAAACACCAGTTCCCTAGCTGAAATTAACTAGAGACTCCCTCCCTCCACTGAATCATCTCAGATTCAAAAGCCCCTCCCAGATGTAGGATTGGTCCTTATATAGACCAATCCTGTGCCTGGAAGGGGGGGGTGGCATCTCTCCTGCACATGATTGGTCCAGTTCAGGACCAATCCTATGCCAGAAAAAGAGGGCGTGGTCCCCCTAGCATCAATCCCATACCAGGAAGTAGAGGGGAGGGACCCCTGGGGCATTCTGGGGAATGTAGTTTCCCCAGCCACAACACTTCAAAACCCAATGCTAAGAGGTGTCTGAGGCCAAATTTGAGTTCAAGTATTTCTGACAGCAGACCTGGCACTAAACCCTACCTTCTAAATGTTCATCCATTCACAGCTTATGTAACCTTTCTTTGCCTCAGTTTTCTCATCTATAGAATGGATATCATATTTGTAGTATTTACATCATAGTATTATTATGAATCATAATCTACATAAAATGCTTTATCAGGTTAATTAGTTTTAGTTATTCTTCACTCCAGTTTTATAGAATTTGGAATTGAATGAACTAATCACAAATAATGATGATTTTCTCTCTCTCTCTCTCTCTCTCTCTCTCTCTCTCTCTCTCTCTCTCTCCCTGAGCCTTCTGAGAATGTGCAATAATGAACTCCTTTTGGACCAAATTGAAGTTTCATTAATATAGAGAACTCCTGATGGGGAAATTCCCTCCACTACTCCTACTCATCAGCACTTTTTCCACAGCTTCTAGCTGTAGAGAAGTGACTGAAGCACTAAGAAACTGCCCCTTTCCAGAAGTTGCAGGGTCAGTCTGCAGTCAGAAGTAGGACAGGTCAAGTCTATCTGCTCTGCAAAACTGATTTTCACCCTCAGAATTACCCCTACTTCTTTCTACCCTTTGTCCAATTTTAGTAAAACTTAAACAGGCCTTTCTCTGATTTGGGATTTTTATTTTTTATTAAGGGGAATGCATACCAGCTACCATTGTTTAATAAATACATTTTGTTTTGCTTATGTCTATCATAGATAACACAGCCAGCATTCTGACAAGGCGGAGGAGATTTAGTCGAACTATTCAGGATGTGTATTATCTCCCTATTATGATCTCTGATGGTGGAATCCCCTCTCTCAGCAGCAGCAGCACCCTCACCATCAGGGTATGTGCATGTGAGAGAGATGGGCGTGTGCGGACCTGCCATGCTGAAGCCTTCCTGTCCTCTGCTGGCTTAAGTACAGGAGCCTTAATTGCAATTCTTCTCTGTGTCCTCATTCTCTTGGGTAAGCCATTAAATGGCACATGAATGCCATTGGTTTTTTTTTTTCCTTGATTTACTTAAAACATTGCAGAAATGATTGGTATGGATGGAGGCTCTTCAGAAGTGACAGTAATCCAAAGTCCTTGCCAATAGGCCACCAAAATTAGGGAACAAAATGGCGGTAAGATAGAAACCACCAAAAGCCACTGTGCTCCGAAATCTCTGGTCTTCATATGCTACTGGATAGCTAGCACTACAAAATCACCACAAGCAGTTTGGGCATCATCTGATTTAATTATGTGAAAAACTTTAGAAGAGGAAAAAGTCAATGGAAAGCTTTTTGGAGACAAAAGAAATGACACAATGAAGATAGATCTATGTTATTTTAATTTTTTATATAATTATTATCTAATAATCTCTCTGGAAGAAACTAATATCCATTTAAAGAGACACTTAAAAAACTAAAAGGGAAGACAAGTGGCTTTGGAGAGATATTCTTCTATCAGTAGTTCAGTGCCCCAAAACCTTTGGTTAATAGTCTAATATCTTAACATAGCAAAATTGTAAAATGCTATGTATAACTGTCTTTCAGTTGGCACAAGAATAGTACTTTATATTTCAAAGAGATGTAAGTCTTTATCCCTCCCCTTTAAAAAAAAAGGACCATTATGGGAGCAGGTGGGTGGCCCATTGGATTAAGATCCAGGCCTAAAGATGGGAGATTCTTGGTTCAAATCTGACCTCAGACACTTCCTAGCCATTACTTCTTTTCTGCCTTGTAATGGACACACAGGACTGATTCTAAGATGGAAGGTAAGGGTTTTTTTTTTAATATAATGAAATGGATCAATGTAATTTAGGGAGCTTCTGAGGATTGTAGGGGAAAATAATCAAAATTACATTTTTATGGGAAAATTGTGATTGACTAAAATTGAGATAATAATTCTTTCTCTCTTATACTGGGGATGTAAGAAAGAATTCTAACTGGTGTTAGTAATTGAGTAAGCTGTAAGTACAAATTTTCCTAAAAATGATATTTTTCTGAACTGCTAATTTTTAGCTGTTTTTATCCCTCTGTACTTCAGGTTCTCTACCTAGCATTGCTGGAGTTTTACTACTTGTCTTTTTTTTCCCCCAAAGCCAAGAATTCCATTTTTTAAAACTTCTCCTCCTAAGGGAATTTATACTTGGAAGATGGCCAGCCTCAGGATACAATCACAATCACATATTGGAGGAAGAAATGGTCACTGACTGAGAGTTAACCACAGGCTCTCTAAGAGGAAAAATATATATGGCACACTTTTAAGTATAATTTGTATTATTAACATTTTCACCATAACTTTTTAAGTCTAGAATATTTTTAGAAAATCAAATCCAACCCAGGTTTTGAGTGTTTGCTGAATTCTGAGGTATAAATTCTTCCACTGAAAATTTAACAGTTAGCTCTTGGAAGCCTGGCAGAGCTGACTCCATCACATTCCTAGTACTGGATTTTTTTTTTCATGCGAAGCCTATAACATTATAGCCCATCATGGGATAAGAATATGGCAGGAGGAAAATTAAGTCATTATGACATATGCCTGTTTCTTCTATAGGATGATGAAAAATCATTGTTCTCATGGAATTTTCTTCTTCCTGCTGGGGCAACATATATGTGGCCTAAAAGAGAAGTAATTAAGTTTGGTGTTGGCATACTGAGTAAGTCAGTGAGAAAGATCAGGGGATACCTATCCACTAGATCTGGGTTCAAGAAGATCTTGGTTCAGATCTGATCTCAGATACTTACTAATTTTATAATCTTGGGCAAGTTATATAACCTTTGCCTGCCTCAGCTTCCTCACCTGTAAAATGGGAATAAAAACAGTACTTACCTTCCAGGGTTCTTGTGAATATAAAATGAAATATCATAAAGATTTTGTAATTCTTAAAGCACCATGACAATTCTTATTATATTATTATTATATGCCTTAGAAGCATTCTTTCTGTGCCTCATGGGGCAATGTGTATACACGAGAAATTTTCAGTTCTCTTCCATATATATTGGGTAGATTCACACAAGGAAGGAGAGAATCTGGAAGAGAAGTATCTCTACCTCATGTCATGAAAATATAAGGTCCTTAATCCAAATAGTAACTGATACTGAACATCCATGTTAGCTATTTATTTAATATTAAACAGAATTTCAAGGAGATAGGATGTATTGTAAAAAACTCTGGAGCTGAAATCAGAGAGTCCGAGTTCAAATCCTGCCTCTGTTATTACCTATGTAAACTTGGCCAGGCAAGTCACTGAACCCTTCTGGTTCCTCATCTATGAAATTATAGGACTAAATTAGATCATTTCCTAGTTGTTTTCCAGCTTTAATGCTGTTACTCTCTCTTTCAATGTCCTATGTACCCCAATGTATTCAGTTCCTTTCAATATTTTCATGAGGATTAAAATAAAATCCACTTAAGTCCTTATTGGAATAGTCAAAAAAGATTATATCCACAGAGAAATGAATGAAACAAACATTTAAAAAGCACTTATATTTCAGGAAATGTGTTAAGCACTGGACATTTTTTGGTCACCTTCCTTCTGTAACTCTACCTTCCTTAGAGATTTGCCCTCAAAGTTTCAAAGACTGGTTGATGACATTTGAATCTGGTTTCTTCATTTTTTTGCTTTTGCTTTTATTTGTTTGTTTTTCCTATGTTATCATCTGGAGAATACTGTAATGTATAGAAATAGTCAGCCATTTTCTGTAGGTGCAGAAAGCAGTTTGCCCCTGTAGAACTCAGAACCTGGCAAAGTAATCCTGGGCATGTACCAATATGACAGGAAAGGAGTATAAATTGGGTTGCACAGGTCCCTCAACCCCACTTTTTCTTCTTTCGGTTGGGAGGCAGGAGAGTGTTGGCTGTCTGGGCCCTGGGAGGAGGGAGATTGACATAGGCAGGCAGGGTTATTAACTACATTACTAACTATATCAATAATCTTAGTATTGATAGGCCATTGAACTTTATTTATCAAAAAAATCATCTTATTAAACCATCAAGAATCAATAACAACCTCTGACCCAGGGAGACTTCATAGTTCCCTGGGTTCAGCATCAAACAGATTCCATACTAATTTCAGAGTCAAGGGAAACTCTCAAAGTCCCTTGAATCTCTGCACCTAGGACATCTTTATATTTAAATATAAACATAACTTATTATACTTTTTAGGCAAGATTAATCAGGGTTCACCTACTTCCCTCTCTCCCATTTCCCAGTTTACCTTCCTGTCAAATTACCCAAATAAACCCAGTTAATCTTCAAGCCTCTAACAGTCTTATCCAAGAGTTTGACAACTTACCTTATTTGTAGGCAACATCCTTTAGATAATTGTAGTCAGATCATGATAAAAACTTAGCTGATCAAATTACATCTAAATCAAGCTGGTGTTAAACCCATAAAGTTTGCTAATGTCCCAGGAAGTCAAGACCTACTTCCTAGTTACCTCTAAGCCAACAGACAGCTAGGAGCTGTTATTAGGGTTTGAGGTCAGACTTGAGAATTCTAAATCCTTCAGGGAAGCTTTGCCAGGCTGGTGTGGGAAGCAAATCTCTGCTCCCATATCTTAGCTAAATGAAGTGTTTCTCTTAATTTCTAAATAATAAGACCTCAGCTCTTCCTGTGTCTTTTGTGTGTTCATAATGATACTAAACTTTAAAAGTAAATTTGAAATCTTTTCATATACATTTGGAGATCAATGATCTATGTTAATTCATTTTGTAAAAATGTTAAATTTGCTCTTTTGGAAAAAAAAGAAATAAAACTAAATTCTTTTCTAAATTTTATATTTTTGTCTCCTAATATCTTAATGCAAAAACCCATTTCTATTTTATTTTATTTTATTGGTGAAAAAAATGTTTTATCAGTTTGACTGAAAGTTCAAAAGTCAATTCTTGAGTGGAGTAGTCATAAGTACCAACATAATTACCATTCTTGCACATAAATATCAATTTTAGTGGTTATATAGTATTCTTATGTCCTATAAGTGATGAAAATGATGTTTTTCCCTTTTATTCTATTCTTTTTGACTTGTTTTAAGGCAGTTTTTCTCTCCTTTCAATTAAAAGAAAAAAAGAAATTAAAATAAAAATGTGGTAACAAATATGTATAGTTGAGTAAAACAAATTCCTGTATATGCTGGGCGAGTTAAAAAAAAAAAAGTATGTCTCATAACTTTCTCTGGAAGTCTGTTATGTCTTTGTCAGAAGTCACAGGTAGCAAGTCTCATCATTGAGCCTCTGTAATCATGGTGGGTCAGTATATTGATGAGAATGCTTAAATCTTTCAAAGTTGTTTGACTTTACAATTTGTTTGCTTTTTATTTTTATTTTTATTTTTCCCAGGTTATGTGTCAATACAGTTTTTAATAATCATTTTCTGACATTCAACAAGCAATGTTCTTTCCCTCTCTTCCACCCCTCACCCTACCCCAAAACAGCCCATAATATGATATAGGTTGTACATGTATTATCATAGAATACGTATTTCCATTTTATCATGTTGAGAAAGGAGACACATTGTTTAAACTAGAGAAAAATTCATGGAGAAAATGAAAATTGTATACTTCAATCTAACCAATTCAATTTAACTTATTTTGAATACTTATAGTGACTTAAGGCTTAAAAGTAGATAGTAGAGCAAATAATTCATTTTAATAAAGTCTTTCCCTATATTAAGCCCAAATCTACCTCTACATCTTCCACTCATTTATATTACATAATCTTGATCTCTAGACCCAAGGAAAAAATGATTTACTTATTTCAGCCTGGTAAATACTTGAAGAAAATTGTTATGCCATCACTTCTCTAGTATAAATACCATTAATTGCTTTACTGTTCGTTCTATAGTTATTTAGAATCCCATCACTATCCTGGTCAAATATTTACAGAAACAATATAACTTTGCCAATGTCCTTTGGAAAAATGTCATCAGAGGAATGGAGCTTAGATGTGCTCTGACGAAGGCAGAGTATAGCAAAAATATAACTTCTATTATTATAAATGTTGTGCTTCCATTAATAAATTATCCTTTCTGGGACTGAATTTACTTGTTTATTGTTGTTGTTGTTGTTTGTTTTGTTTTGTTTTTAAACCTTCACCTTCGGTCTTGAAGTCAATACTGTGTATTGGCTCCAAGGCAGAAGAGTGGTAAGGGTAGACAATGGGGGTCAAGTGACTTGCCCAGGGTCACACAACTAGGAAGTGTCTGAGACCAGATTTGAACCTAGGACCTCCCATATCTAGGCTTGGCTCTCAATCCACTGAGCTACCCAGCTTCCCCCTGAATTTACATGGTTTTTAAATGGTGCAACAAATTAGATTAGTTGAACTCATCAGACCCTTTCAGCTCTAAAATTCTTTAAGTATTTTATCTTAGGATATTATATTATATGGATTTTTAATACTTTATCAGATACCAGGGCAAAAAAAATAATTAATTTGGGTTAGAAATGTTTGATAATTTTTTTAAATCCTTTCATAAACAAAATGTAATTATTTGGGCCATCAAATAAATACCTTAACATTAGAAGTGTACAGATATCGAATTTGAAGGTAATTTATAAATTAACATCCAATTAAAACACTAGCTCATAAGGCCCAATCAATGTGTTTCTTTTGCTAGACCAGAAGGAAGCCATACTATTTCTGAGCAAAAGACATTTAATCAAGCAATAGAGCAAAATAAGCACAATGAGGATTCTTCCATTTATACTTATTCTGTATATACTTCCCTTACTTCCATAGGTAGGAGACATACAAAGAATATTTTTAACCAGAAAATAATTGTGAAAAGACACATATCTAAGGCCAAAGAACTCATATAAATGGGTTCTCATGGTAAAAAAAAAAAAAAAAAAAACATGTGGTTAGAGAACATACATGGTAAGGAGTAACTTGTACTTCAGTGCCACCTTGCTATATTGCTATGCTGCTCTTTACTGGGTACCTCTAATCTCTATTTAGGCATCTAGCATTATTGCTCTCTACTTCCATCTTCTGGTTTTCTTTTATAGAATAGTTTAATTTTTGAACTGCTCTGGCATCTCTCCATCTCAATTCTAGAAAGATCAAAGCCTCAGGCTATTTTAAGTAGTTTTCAATTCACAATCCAGCTAGAGTCCAATTAGGTAGCTCAGTTATTTTCAGTCATATCTAACTATTCTTCTGAAATTAAGTCTGGCTTTTTGTCTTTGTCCCTTTTCATTTAAGTTATTTCTTTCAAATAAAATTAGTCCTTTCAGAGCCCTAGTAGTCCCCAAGTAGGATCTTGCCAGCCACTAGATGCACTCCATCCTTCATCAGGTGCCTATTACCTATGCATTTTAAACCACAGCATATATATATATATATATATATATATATATATATATATATATA